>NT_178085.1:429883-481043 GCF_000188095.3 Bombus impatiens | reverse complement strand
TCCCTTTTTTTTTTTTTTTTTTTTTTTTAAAGAATTATACTTATTTACCATTCTGTAATTTCTAGAATTGAACAATTCTTATTTACTCCAATAGAAGAAAAATGTATGTACAACAATTAATTTCGCTTATTCTACGATCTTCTCATTCAACAATCTTTACTTCTGCATTGCGACTTCTTCTATCCGTTATATTACATATCAACCATTACAAGAATTTGAATCCGTATCACACTTACTTAGAAGATCCCAGATAATGTAAAATAACCGCATTCGTGATTTTACATAGCTCTATCATACAATTAGTTCAATATCGTTCAATTTTACACAAAGATATGATCGCAATACAGAAGACAATATTGAATATATCGAATGAAAAATTTGAAATATAGTTCTCGTAAAGCTTTAGGAAAATCTGAAGCTCCGAGAATTGTATTCGATAAAATCAACCGTGTTCGATAAGAATTATAAAGTAGCACATCTTCATAAAATTTTGACCTGTCGACGTACTCGATTAAAAACGTCTCCGATATTAGTCCTATCGAATACAACACGAAACTTCCACACATTGTCAGCGAAAACAGTAAATCGTCTGCCGGAAATTTAGAAAACAACGTAGAACAAGTCGAGTGCCGAAATCTCTTAATAACAAACGCTTCGACAGCCTCTTCGATTTTTCTTCGTACAGAACTGATCTCACCATCGCATCATTGTAATCTAAGTTGAGTCGTTTGAGAATTAATCGACACGGATCACCTACACTCTTTCTGCTCTGCTGTAACAGGATTCAAAGATCCGATAGACTTCTTCGAAGATCTTTTCCCCTCTTGCTTCGAAGCACCGCCGTTTTCCGGTCCCCTGCTTCCGGTCACTTTACAGGACCTGCCGGTGATCTTCTGATCCTTACTTGACTCCGTGACTTTGTCCAATTCCGCCATTGCTTCCTGTATAGCGTTCTCCAGTTGCATGTTCAATTTACGACTTCTAGAAAAAGAAACGGGGCAAACGAGAAAATCGTGGGGTTAGTCGAAAGGAACGTTCAGTGCGTCCGGATACGGTTTTGGTGAGCAACAGCAAAGCCGCGATACGTTTAGAATGCGCTACGCAGCTACGACACTACTTTGCTGGTCGGGGATTGGTTAAATGAATCGAAACAGTCATGAATTGATCAAAGAAACGGACGAAGGACTCCTTACGAATTGTTGAAAATTCTCCGTTTACTACGTGACATTTTTATAGGAAAATTTTGGTAGTTCTCGAACATTAACTTATTAAGAACCAAGCATTCGAACGATATACTCGAGTTATGCAAATGCAATAATATCGAAAGATGTAAATGAAGTAATTTACACTACGGGTCACATACATAAGTATCCGAATATCTTGACAACAATATACGAATGATAAGAAAATGTATAAATTGAGGAAAAAATTAATAACTAAAAGCAATATTTATCATTTTATCGTAGAGTCACTGGATAATAAACTTTAGTCATTTGTTTAAAAATTGAATGACATTATATGAAACTTCAATAATGTTACGAATATTTCAATTTTTTTAAGTATTCTTACGAATATAGGATTTAAATGCAAGAAGAAAAAGTGACAAAACATTAATCACATCTTTGAAATTCTCTTGCTAATCACAATGTCACGTAAAAAAGTAACTGATTAAATTGACTTAAAAGAGATTATAAATTAAATGTCGCGTTAATGCAACGTTGGCCCTTAATACGTTAGTCTTCAAACAGTCTTAGTTCTGCTTTAAGTTTCTGAACATCTTTTCCTTTTCTTTCTTAAGCAAAAAAGAAAAAAAGATAATTGATCCATTGAGAAATTAATTGTTATTTGGAAATACGATGATTAAAATTTGGATGTTTTAAAGTTTACTAGAATTTACGCCTTTTATTTCAGCTATTGTTCCTCCAGTCCAATTAATCGGCAAAGCGAAACAAAAAAAATTTTTTATCGAACATATAATTGCTTTTTCCAACTGTCGATAAGAGTTTCGATTCAATCAAACAAATTTAAATATCCGGCTGTCGAATCCTCCATAAGCGGATTTGGAACGGCGAATGGCGTTATTATTAAAAGATTCTCAACCGTAAATCTGTCACGTCCATTTTTTTTATCCGATATTTTACACGCATCACAGACTGCATCCACATCGAAAAGAATTTCATAAAATTTTACCGATATTCGTTATCTGCCGTGTAACCGTGACAATAAACCTTTTTTTTTGTGAATGATATACGAGACTACGAAGAATTTACTACTAAACAAAGAATACAGAAGTTATATTTAAACAGCAATACTAAGCGATATAAATAAAATTGCATATGTGTTTGCAGAGTGTAGACTAAAATACGTCTAAAAACGCGCAACTGCGATCAAAGAGACAGAGTAAAAGCATTTTCCAATAGGGATCTTCTAAAAGGGCTACCTTAAAAGCCTTCTACTGTTAAACGAGTGTCGTGAAATTAACAATCGCAGCTACGCACAGGTTTTCTTATATTAAACAGAGATTTGATAACATTGGCTGTTGGTTTGTTAATAAATGCTTGACAAGGTTGATCCATTTATAGATTATTGTTTATGTTATAAATGTAATAATACGTATAAAATAATATAAGAAATATTATATATTGTTAGTAACTAGATACACTATAGATCAACTATGTAAAACACTTATCAATCTTAATTTGATATACTTTTTATCTGTATCGGGTATGATAGGATGAACGATAACAAAATACGAAACAGAATCGCGTTATTTATCTTCAGTTGTAAAAAATTCAATTGTGCGACAAATATATTGTGGTTTTAAAAATAATGCTTCTCATAATATTCCAGTGATAGGAAAATCCGAACTGTACAAAAAGTTATTTATTATTTTTGTTAATCCTTCAATCAGAGTCGCTTCATCCAGATTGTTAAATTTTTTAAATCTGTGGATTTTTATCAAAACTTTAATTCCTCCAGCGCAACGGATAGAAATAAATAGAAGAATAGAAAGAAAACGATCTTTTACAAGGTATACATTTTATACCGTTTTCTATGTATTTCTGTCTCAAGTTGAAAATTTGTATCGTAAATCGTTCCTATACTGGATATTAACAAGTGCATATTTATGTAGCGATTTTACCAAATCTATTCGTATTATCTCAAATCAAAAATGCAAATTAGAAAAATTGACGGTAAACAATTTAACCACATCCTGTACAAACGAAGAACATTATTGAAAAAATATAAGACACAGATCTATTTGAAAAATGATCACCGATACGTCCATACGTCTCATTAAATATAAAATCCAGAGACATAATATGAAACTCTCCTAAAAACAAAAATATCAAAATCAAATCTAGGATAATAATATAACATTGAAGGATATCTAAGAGAGATCATGCGACAACAAATATACATTGTTCACAACTCGTAGAAAAAGACACACGATAAACCAGCAAAACTTGTAAATCAAATGAAACCTTGGGAAACGCGTCGTATACCGTTAATCGTTTCGTAAATGGTGATCGTTCATCCCCGCGGTACCCATCGTCCCTAAGAGGGCTCGTTAACCCGTTTCTGATAAGTTGATCCCCGAACGAGGTGGTGCGACTCACTTCCTAAACTTTTTTCGCGCACGGTGGTGCGCCTCGAGGCCTTCGGAGAGGGACTTGAGAGCCTTGACCTCGACCTGGCTCCGACCGCCCCCGCCCCCGTACCAACGGACCCAGACAGTCATGGTGCCCGGTGGGCCCAAAGACTCGACCTTGCCCGGCCAGGCCGGACTTCCTCTTGCGGCGCCCCATACTAGCTCACCCACTTCCAGTTTCCTCTGGCTCTTCTCCTCCGACTTTGCCTCCGTTACTAAAGGGTTTTGAAACAATTCACGGTGTTTTTCTTTCGGTTTCTCTATTGTTCTCTTTTTCTCGCTGCACGCATTTCTCTTTTCACTCTCGCTCTATTTCACGCTACCTCTCTTAGCCACCAGACGGTGATATGTATTTCGATCTAGCGCGGTGAACAGATGGTGAAACCAGACTTGTATCCGGGAAAGCAGAACGAGCATCGGGGGATCGTGAGATTTTTTATTGAGCTCCGAAGAGTTTGTACTCTCTTAATTTAGCGATCATTGAAGTAGTAACGATAGACGATATTATTGCTATGGTACTGATAAATACATTCTGTTTTGGAATTTATTTAAAATATTACGACTTCAACCTTCTACAGGTGGAATTTTATTCACGTGTGAGAGAAGGAATTGTAGAAGATTATAGATTCTTGTTATGGATAATTGCTATAAATAGCTCTTTTCATATATAGCTTTATGTATAACGATTGTAAAATATATAGCTTGATAAAAGTGATATAGCTTTTGCGTATAAGAAATACAGCGAGAAATAAGTAAAATTGTAAATGTATGAATAATATGTAATATCCCAAATTATAGCGAGTTCAATATTAAATATTAATTCGAATGGCTAAATGCGAATTAGCGTAACTGGTTTTGTGTTACGAGTTTCACAAATATTCTGCTTCTTAAAATGTGGTAATTGATAATAACAACAAACTGCGAATGTTTATGCTAATTCGTATATAAAAAATAAAACCAAAACAGAAATTTCACCTACTAAATATAACCATTATGTACATTAAGTTGTATATTTATATGTTTCTTCATACAACATGCATTCGGTACATTTTTTGCAACTCTTCTCATAAACGCATAAATATCTGCCACTTAAGTATCGATTTAATTTCGCAACACGATCCCGCGAGCTTTCGTCTAGTTAAGATTGTGTGTTAATTTTGATCAATAAGTGCATGACGCATAACAGCGAAATGAGTATGCTCTTTGTGCGTGCCTTACGAATGGGATGAATTACTCTGAAACATCCTAACTGATACCACTACGTCTGTATTTGTAGGGTTGTTTATTTTGAAATGTGCTCCTTGCTCGCGCGTGTGCTCGTTAAAAAATGATTAGTAGCTTCATACAAACGGTGGTAGGCGAGATCAGTGGCAAAATAAGGTATCAGATGGTTCGAGCACATGCAATGACTTCGTCCATCGATCTCTTCTATTTCTGACTCGACAATTAAAGAATAAGTCCTGCTCTGAGGAATGCAACCTGTACGCTTTCTTTTTGTAGACGTTCCGCGTTACTCGATATCATACCCTTCCGTACGTTTTCGTCCGTAACTTGAATCGTGAATACATATAACTTTACCGTAGTGACTCGATCGTAAAATAACAGATCCATAAAATTCATTGGACAATAATTTTTCGTTATTTCCGCAGGTTCAAACGGTGAATCGCTCGAATCGTAAATTCCAAACTCCCGTTTGGAACGGCGAATTACGAACGTGATAAAGCCGCGGATTTACGTGACAAATTTTTGCGCACGCACGTCCCAAGTTCACAGGCGTGGCCAGGGCGAAAACAACAATTCCCTCCCCAAAATATTATGCACATGCGACACGAGACACGTGAGGATGATTATGTACAAGAAAATGACCGCAACAAATAAGACCGGTGAGCCACACCCGCGCCGAAAATGAACGTATGACTGAAGCCCCTTGGCCCCTTCAGTGGTATGTGACAATTACGTGGACAATGAATATTAACAAACCTGACAGCCAATTAGTACAAAAAAAAAGTAGGAATGTGTATGGAATAAATCCTTATGAAAATTATTTACAATTTATTAATTCAACGTCACCGCCGTTACATTTTTATAGCAAAGCATCGAGTCTCCTCTCCTGGGATCTTTTAACGAACAAAAATGTTTAGTATTGACACCACTTACCTGCTTCGAATTCTTGTGAAATATTGCAACGAATTTTTATTTTCTTTTCTCTTTCTGGCTGAACAATAATACAGTCCAATGATACATCGAAGAAAAAATTTTGCCAAGAAAAAGTTATCGTTTGAAAAGGAATATTTTACATTTTCTTCGAATTCTTTATTTTGTAAATAAAGAATATCACGATCTTCATAAGGTAACATGTAAGAAAATTTAAAAAAACGAAAAATAATATCTCTTATCGAAAAGAAAATATATACTCCTTTTCTAAAAATAAATTTTACTAACATCTTATAGAAACTGATTAAATGGACGATAAATCTCGAAAATAAAATCAGGCGTGGAAATACTTTTCTCTTTTGATTATTCATATTAACTTTGGAGATGAGTAAATCTTGGATATTGCTTAAAAAGCGTTACCAAAGCGTATACAATGCAACAAGCAATAATTGATCATGCCACTACGCATGCAGCGAACGGAAACAAATACTGAGCAAGCACACAAACAATCGTAAACTAACGTAATTATGTACATAACGGAACATGCTTTGTACAAAATACGAGGTAGCATGAAGGAACGTTAGAGTGTAGCAGATGTATGTCTAACTAAAATATTGACCCTTGATTAATACCATTGGATCACAGGTAACCCACAAAATTTTGGAATAAATTGCTCAGTTTTAGAGTACTTCATTTTTATTTTAGAACTTTGTTTTATCAATTATTATACTTATATTTGCTAAATCTGGAATTCCATTCTAGAATATAGAACACAATTTAGTGACTACTGCAATAACTAAACGTACTCCAAATTGTCACCTATAAACCAACGGTATCAATCAAGGACTAATGAAAATGTTAGAGTTAGAAGAATTCTTATTACTAACAATCATTCTATAACAATCATCGACAAACAACGTGAAATCTTCTCGTTACGTATAAATTATTTTATAATATATCTAAAGTTATACCATGCATAAAATTACATTCCTTATCAATGTAAGACTACTGTCAGATACCACTTTGATAAGATAACTTTCATAATAAGACAATTCTATACAATCGTTCTTCGATTCTATACAAAATATACAGGATGTAAAAAAATCAATCTTTAACAACCAAGTTTACTAATTATAGCATAATTTATTTGAAAGATCGTTCGGAGCTTTCTCGATAGAATTAATGTGTTTTACAATAGTAACACAGTTTTCACGTCAACAATTATCAAAGTTGATTATCAAAATGTGGCTCGATGCTAATATCCGAGCTACTTATATAACTAATATACGATTAATATCTAAAAATACCATACAATACTGACCATCTTGGTCTTCATGCAGGGTAGAATGCATGGAATGGATGGAGTCCAGCTTTCGCTTGATTCCGCGGCCGAGGGCATGTTCCCTGCCCTCGCACCTCACTGTGCTCACCACACCTTCGGCTTGCTTCAACGTCTCTGACGTATAGATCTGTCAAATACAACTGGATCAACTCAGGCACAAGCCTACCAAGTCACATGCTAATATCATTTCAATCTAACGTCTGCCAAATCGCTCGTTTCATTTCGATAAACCCTTCTATTTCTCCAGCAAGATTCTCATCATTCTTTCGACCGAGCGTGAAAAACATAAGTGAACAGAATGAAGTAGTATAAAACAAAGAAAATAAACAAACAAAACAAACTACTTGAACAGAGAACAATTTTTAACTCAACTAAGTAATGTACAAAAATGTATAATAAAATATTAACGCGATGAGCGTTCGAAGAGCTACTATTATAGAAAACTTACGTTTTCTACGCTATCAATGGCCGAATTAATATGGCACGTTCAAATTTCATTCTTCGAGGCATGCAAACGAGAAATGATACCAAGATGACAAAATCCAAACTCTGATTACGCATGCTCATTGCAAGGTATTTTCTCTTTTGTTTTGAACGTTTAGGAATAATGTATGTCAGATAATTTTTAGCAAAAATAATACTGTTTAGCAAAAATTTATTTTTTCTCTGTTTGCCATTATAAAGAATCATGTTTCTTTTTTTTGCTTAGCAATTCGTTAACACACGATTAATTATACAAGTTACATTATTGCAATGTATGCTTTAAATAATAATGCTAAAAAAAAGCGAGCTGAACATCGTCCGGCCCACGAATTATCTACGCGTAAAAATTAATAACGTTAAATACAAACTAATTACAAACTTAATAGTACTCGATTGAAACGTGTATTATGCCCTTGCAAGTAGGGAATGCCACTGGTTGTGTAATTGAAAATGTACAAAATTAATTAATCGACCCGTACGAAAGAAAGATGCTTAGTCCTCCGACGATGAGTCAGTCTCCTCACCGTCGTCAGCTTCTTGCGCATATACGAATTGATTGTAAATGTATGGATTCATATAGGCCTGCTTATTAGGCGAATAGTTCACGACAGCAATGCTATTAGGATCAGACCTATAGTTATACAAATGTGGATAAAGCCCTGCTGAGGCAGCGATACCGATATTTACAAATTTCTGATAATTCTCGCTTTGTGAACAATAAGGAATACCGATGTTCTGATTCTCCAAAGGCTTTTCTTCCGAATTTTGATCTATGTCATCTTGCTCCGGAAGATGTTGTGAAACTTGTGACTCAATTTGATCGATTTCGACGCAAGATTTAGGATCGAATTTCGTTTGAGGTAACATAGTGTAATGCGCATGATCTGGCACTAAAGCTTGCTGTCGATAAACGTTCGTATTGGGAACATAATGCTGACTATGATAGAGGATCGGCTGATAGTGACCATGACCTACAACCGGCAACGTATTGACGTCAACCTCTGTATAAGAGACGTCCGTCATTTCTTTAGTGACGCTTAGGTGATCTTCGACAGGATTCTGGTCCATTGTGTCTGAATATATGGAATGATTTGGTGATGAAGTGTCCATATGCTCCTGTGAGTCAGCGTATGTGTTTTCAGGGTGTGTCGTATCGGCTGGCTGGTGCATGTCTGTTAGAGTTAGATGACGGTTGACCTGCTCTACATGGGTACCAACCTGGATCCCAGTAGTCACCGTCGACTCCACATATGTCTTTCCATGGAGACCTGGCTGACTAAGCGTGATTTCTTTCGTGGTGATACCTTGAATTCTCCAATCTTCCGAAGCCACTGGTACATCGCCTGAATCCGGTTCGCTACTTGATACGCAATGAACCATTGGCTGGAAATTAATATTTTAACGCGTTCAGTATATTAGTTGAGATAAAAATACAAACAAGGCAATATTATATATCACAGTTTTGTTTTCATTTCAATAAACAAAAACGCTTTGAATGTACTCAGAAATATTTTTTTGGTACAAGTAGATTTTGTTTTAATACAAAATTAAAATAGAAAATCACACATATTAATTATATATATTAAGGTTCTTTCATATGTCTCTTAAACTTAAAAAAAATAGAAAAACATAATTAGTCTGAAATTATATATAATTGAACTTGAATTAGATATAAAAGAGCAGGTATGCCATACTTAATCATATAAATGCAATAAATATAAATTATATATTCGCAACGTTCACTTCTTTTCAATCTACGTTTGTTCACATCACTTATTTAACCCCACAGAGTTTTAAAGCATCTAAGAATTTCGTATTTGATTTGTTTGAAACACACAGTGACAAATTTATGCTACAATGCCAATTTTTATCAAAACTATATATCTAAAAAAACTTGGTGCTTTAAAATTATACAAACACATGAAAAGATACTTAATTCTACTGAAAAATATTTTAATTATATGTATATTAAATAAATAAATCTATGATATTCTGTAAACATTCAAAGATATATTTAATATTATAACAATTGACATATTTCAGAAAATTAATTTCTAAATTACCTATTATGTTTTTCTTCTATGGTTTTATTGTTTTTATTGTGTTGAATAATGCAATATTACCGTAGACGACGAGTGATGTCTAGCTGTAATTGGCGGTGCAGGTGAAGCTGCTCCATGCGTTGTAGTGTCCACGGCAGGACTATTCGATCTTTGACTATTCCCTGGACTATGTGTGGTGGTATCCGGCGGCGATCCTTGTCTCATCATAGCCGATTGAGCCATATTCGCCTGATTACCAGCTGTCTGAGTCGAAACAGAATGTCTTGCCATCAGAGGACTGTGTTGATCGCTCTGTTGAGCTGTTTTCTCAACAACAGTCGTACTACTACTGGCAAGAACGTATTGCTGCTGTTCAACGTTCTGCTCCGAAGACGGTGAATTCACGCTACTTTTTGGGGAAGTGGGCGCCTTTCCTTGAATCATTCCAGAACTCAAAATATACGACTGATTATGATCAATGTTTAACGAAGGATCGACGGTGGTTCCATTAGAAGCTGCAGCTTGAAAATTAGGTATCTGATTGTTAGATACCATGGTCGTTTGTTGCTGTACGATCGTAGTATTTTGCTGAACGAATGTTGTGTTCTGTTGATTAGGGGCCGACGAAACAGCGATATTCTGCGCCGTCCCACAAGGTACCATCAACGTCTGCCCGTTCATCTGTATGAATTCCTGCTGACCCTGCATGTTTGTCGGTCGAACTTGCGAGGCATTAAAAGTCACTTGCTGGTTCGGACTGACATTTGCTACTATCGGACTCAGTTGGTTCCCAAACGACGTTGTTCCATTTACTAAGAATTGGCCACTGTTCGGTGAGAGGAATTGTGCGCCAGGACTATGCTGTTGAATAATTTTTCCGCCGGTTGCTTGCGGTGCTCGAATGACCATTCCAGCAGGACCAGCTGCTAAAATGCTCTGACTCGGATTGAATATTCCACTGTGGCTTTGCACCGGAGTTAACACGTTCTGACCGTTTACGTTCTGTATCTGCAACTGCATACCGATGTTTCCTGTGTCTTGCAGCAAGGTCGCCGTTCCATCAGCAGACATAACCATACTTCCTATACCAGGAACGATGAATTGTTGAATAGTAGGGAAATTTTGAACCATACCAGCAGCTCCGTTTAATAAATTCACTGGTTGCAGAAGATTTATTTGCTGAGCTGGTTGAGGATTCGTGATAATTTGTTGAGCATTGAACTGAGCCGATGTTGCACCGGCCTGACCATTCATTACCAATTGAGCTGGTGCTCCACCCTTGCCAGGAACAATTGTCAATGCCTGCAGCATCGGACCGCCTATGCTCTGAGTTTGGAAGTTCTGCTGCGCAAAGTTGGACTGCGACTGCATCAGCATGCCGGCATTCTGTTGGGACGAAGCGATATGCAACATCGAGGCCACTGTCTGCGGATTCGTCTTTCGTTTTTTGTACGCTTTCTTTTTGCTCATTGCTGATTCAGGCGATAGCAACGCCGGTTGCCGATTTACCATCCCTTGATTCGCACTGACGTTTCTCGTAACGTCCTGATTCGCATCTAGGATTGACTGAGCATTTTGTATCACGTTTCCAGTCGCGACAGTTAGATGCGGTATTTGAACGTTCTGACCTATACTGTCCATCGTCATGACACTAGGTTGTATAAGTACAGGAGTCTGAATAGTGTTGACGAGCACCGTGGGCTGTCCAATAACTTGCTGAGCTACGCCCACCGCAGGAATGACCTGGCTGACAGCTCCTGTCACACTGGTGACCATAGGTGACACTGACAATGGTGGCATCGAATTAGAGTTGGAAATAATTTTTGGAGGAGGTGGTGCCATTACACCGTTGATTCCTGAACCCGTGCTAGCCATTATAAGTTGACCACCATTAGACACTAATATATGACCAGGAGGTAAAGTCGATCCAGGAGGATGTTTTAATATTCCGCCTGACGTAAGAACATTATGAACTTGAACATTGGACTGAGGATGCTGTTGGGTTGGTTGTTGTTGCTGTTGTTGACTTTGAGGTTGTACTGGTGAATTGGTACTGGCCTGAGGTACTTGTATACTACTAACGACGCTTTGAACCATCTCTAATGGCGATTTCGACACACTTATCGCTATCGACGATTGACTATTCGGAAGAGAGGACGTCGTAGTAACAACAGTGGTTGGTACATTCGTTAAGGTTGTCGAAGACGCTGGATGCTGTGATTTATTCGAGAGTATATCTGGTATAGCGGGATTTGGTATTCCAGAAGGTGTATTTATCGAAACCGTAGCGGTATTTGCTCTTCCAGCTAGCACAGATGTGATGGTATTACTGCTAACCGTATGGCCGCTTGCCATTGTGGTTATTACCGATGACGTACCAGCAAAGTGATTCATCGGTACTCTCGAAACTGCATTCACAGTATGAGGATGTGGCTGGTAACCATCCAAAGACGACTGTCTCGTGGTTTGCCTTTTTGTTATTTGAGACGTCATACTGTCTGAACCGGGGGTGGATGATTGCGACGATGGCGTACTAGAAGGAACTACGTTTGAACTCGTTGTAGCAGAGCAAGGCGTCTCCGCGCGTTGCTCTGGCGCAACACTACCCATCGAAGACTGTGAGGGTTGTTGAGCCTGAGGCGTTAAAGGTTGAGATGGCACCTGACCAGACGTAGAATGCGAATGAGGTGTTGGCGGTTGCGAGTAACTATGTGGCGTCGACGGTTGCGACGAAATGAGGCTTTGAGGCGTTGCCGGCTGCGATATTCCAGGTGTCGACGAAGCTGGCGTGTCCGAATTCGCTGGACTGTTCGTACCAATCGGAGATCCATGACTGGTACTCACAGTACCACCCTGGATCGGTCTTGAATCAGCTTGCTGCTGATTGTTCTGATACTGTTCTCCAAACGTGGACGATGTAACAGGATCCTCGCGTTGATCAGAATGCATCAGGTACTGACGTTGCATTTGTTGTTTATATTGATCCTGCACATAAGATTGAGTATCAGCACTGGTAACACAACCTTGGCAAGGACTATTCTCCGAATCTGTTCCTCCACTGCTCGAGGTGGGAGTCATGCTACTGTGTACAACAACGGGCGAGGTTGCGTGATTTTTCACAGAATTAAACGTCGATGTGCTCGTGGGGCTGGCGCCGGAAGAAGGCTTTGGTTGTGGAAGATAAGTGTTATTAGGCAAATGCGAACCATGACTCGTTTGCGGTGTTTTCGAATTATTGACAATTCCCACTTGAGAGCTACTAACACCGGTTTGCCTTGATATCGTGCTATTCAACAAAGCAGTCTGTTGCGCAAGGTAACCGCTGGGATCTTCCAAAAACGACGGGCCGCTGCTATTGACGGTCGAACCAATTTGATTACTATTCTGTTGATTTTTCTCGTTGAATTCATCTATTGGACTCGAAGCTGATTGATCAAGGCTATTGTTTCGAACATCTGTAACGCTATGCTGGCGTTGTTTCTTCACCATTACTTTACTGGGTTTGGCCTTCTTGCGTGCAACTTCATCGGTCCAAGTGGATGCTTGTGGAATGTGGTGATGTAGAGGTGGAACACGATCGAAGGAGTTACATGTGATGTTCTGGACTGTAACGAGAGAAGGCTGATGAGAACCCGAAGCTGACCGATTTTGTTGCCAAGGTGGCGTTCTCGAATTGAAATGCACGTTACCGGGTTGCCCGTTTGGTCCCATTCCAGACTGCGTTTCAACAGCATGATTGGTATTCGGGCTCCTTCCCGCTACATTAGATAAAGCGTATTGTTGCTGATGTTTAACATCTACGATAGCTCCTTTCGAAGCATCGAAACTTCTCACAGGATATTGAACCTGATTCTGGGCGTACATTCGTTGCATATTTTCGTGGGAATTATTCGATAAGTTCCCATTTTGTACGACATGGTGCCGTTGTACAGCGTGATTGTGCAGCAGAAGTTGTTGTTGCTGCTGCTGCTGTTGTTGTTGCTGCTGCTGCTGTTGTTGCTGCTGCTGCTGCTGCTGCTGTTGAATTTGTTTCGCATTCAAATCTTCATCTGTCACAGAAGAAGTACGATTATGTCTGTTCTGCATATCAGCAGTATTCATCACGGGACCAATTGTTTGTTGTTGCATTACGTCTAACGAATGATGATTCAACTGTTGATTAGGATACTGAGGTTGCACGCACACCTGAGATACTTGTTGTTGATGCTGATGCTGCTGTTGCTGCTGGAGTTGTTGTATTTGCATTTGAAATTGATCCGCTGGTTGTGCCTGCATTACGTGTTGATTGGGTTGATGTTGTTGCGTTTGTTGTTGCAGCTGATGTTGATGAATTTGGTGTAACTGCGGATGAAGAGCAGATTGAGCTGTTACTTGTGAGGATTGCATGTGATGCACATAATTTTCTGACGAATGTTGAGGGTTGTAGTTTCCTGATTGTTGATCAACTTCTTGAGTCAAATGCTGCTGTTGTTGTTGCTGCTGTTGCATCTTATGCTTCTGCATTTGTTGCATGTGCAATTGCTGTTGCTGTTGTTGCTGCTGCTGGTTCAAATGGTCCTGCTGCTGCATTATGTGTAACGGCTGCTGATTTAATTGATTAAGATAGTGAGGAGCTTGCTGTTGCGTTAACTGATTCACGACCGTGTTTTGATGTTGTTGTTGTTCGTGTTGCTGTAAAATCTGCATATGTTGCATTTGCTGATGATGAGGCAGTAACTGTTGCTGTTGCTGTTGCTGTTGCTGTTGTTGAGATATATGCTGCTGCATAAGTTGCTGCTGCTGCTGCTGCTGCTGTTGTTGTTGTTGTTGTAATATAAGCTGTTGATGTTGCTGTTGCAACAACTGTTGTTGCTGCTGAGTCATATTGTTAAAATTGGCGCCCTGCTGATTCATGATCAGGGAATTTCCCATTAACATCCCCGACATATTGTGCTGACTTATCCTTTGCTGAGGATTTCTCGTTACACAGCCGTTTATATCTTGTGTTTGAGAAGGTGAATTTAATGTTTGATGACATATCTGCTGATTACTTTGCTGAACTTGCAAATTAGGGATCGCAATAGGCCACACCTGGAATATGAAAAACATTCACGTGTAAACATTATACTATATACATAGTATTCGACATACATTACAAAATAATAAAATTTACCTACTAACTTATTTA
This sequence comes from Bombus impatiens, assembly GCF_000188095.3. Classification (NCBI taxonomy): domain Eukaryota; kingdom Metazoa; phylum Arthropoda; class Insecta; order Hymenoptera; family Apidae; genus Bombus; species Bombus impatiens. The sequence continues at coordinate 466,203 of NT_178085.1, read as the reverse complement.
TTTATAAAGATTTATCTATTACAGGTAAATTTATTATTTACAATAAACAGACCGTAATTATTGACTCTTGGACAATATAATAAAGTAAAATTTAGAACAGCGAACGAACTTGGAAAATAATTATCTTGTTTTATTATGATTACATAATTATTATATTGAATAAAAATTAGATATTAACGTAATACAATTTTAACTTCTTATAGGAAATAAATATTAATAATTACGTCACGTATAATTTCATTTAAAATGTAAAGTTCGCAGTATTATTTGTTCGAATCTCTCTCGAGATACACTATGAAAGGATTAAAATAGCAGATTTCTCTTCCGATTAATTAAAATTAGTATCACATTACCTGCGATCCATTTGGTACTGGTGACCCTTGCACTCCAGATGCCGCAACAATAGCTCTTTCGCGTTGTGCCATAAGTTGTGAGACTGAGACTCCTGAGAAAATGTTTCCTAGCCCCCCTATTTTCCTCTTCTTTTTCTTGTTGAGACCATCTGAAAAATATAATTAAACGTTGATAGAAATCATCTTTTGTTATTGGATACTTAAGATATGCAAAAAAATGATATTAATTCTTAATGGAATTCCGGGGCACATTAAATCTTCAAGGTCATGGAGAATTAAAATACGACTCATTTCCCTAACTCTAATTTTAACCCTCCACTTATTATTCAAGCGCTGCTTCAGGTTTCTTAATGAACGAGTGTTCCATTTGAAGTCCCACCGCAAGGTTAAATCCTATTTAGCGTAACAATTCCAAGATTCATATCCGTTTTATTCACTACCTTTCTTTTCCAACACATTTTACTTGTAAACGAACGTATAACTTTTTCCAATTTTGTATAAATCAGTTACAAAGATAAATGGTTATAATATTGCCTTTTTTCCAAGTGCAGAAGATAAATGCACGAAGTGTCGCAGAAATTGCTGATTTATAGTATGACACATTCTGAATGAAAATAATTACTATTCTTTGCATAATAGAAACTATTTAATGAAAATTAGTTTTATATATTAACAGTAGTATAATATTTATAGAACGTATATAATTTTCATCGTGTTCATACTAATTGTTTCTACATACGAGAAAAATAAATAATGCACGGGAATGCACGCGAACTATTTAAACGATGCTAAAAGATACAAGAATGGAGGAAAATCACCCTTATAGGTTCGTTAGTATTTAAAAAAAATTGATGAATCAAAGAAAATGAAAAATAGAACGAAGCGAAGCAAATAACTGTTTCATATTTTGAATCGAAGCGAAACTATACAACCCCTCACAATCAAAGGTTGACAAGCAGCCATAACAAGCGTTCACACTATAAAATTACCTTGATTTACGAGGATAACAGAAAGCAGAATGGCAAAAGGGTGGCAAAGGGGATGGTTTTCAATGGCGGTCTTTTATCCGTAAGCCTACAGCGGATAATTATTCTCCACGGCTTCAATGGGGGAAGACAATTCGGAAGCGGGAGAAGCAAGATGAAGAGGACGAGGAAAACGGATGGGTGAAAGGGAGGTAGGGTAGGATGTAATAATGAATCCACCTAGGAGTAAGGCCAAGTTGTCTGCAACGACGGTAGTTTAACCCGATTTTCAAGGGGGTGAAAATTTGCGTAAAATCTTTGAAGCATTTCGTGGCTTTCGAGGGAGGTTCGCGTGAACGCGTAAAATCCCTCTCCCTTTATCCCAAAAATCTGCAGTCAATGGCTTATGGCTGTAAGCGTTGCCGCCATTAAATCTGACGAAGCAGAGATGACGTAGCAATTATGAAATATAGGCTATCGCTTAAGGATGAAACTCGATCCCTCGAAATACGAGGAAAGATATTGCAAATTCGATTGCAAGGGAAAATTACAAAGTGCGCCTTTTCTGATGTAATTTCTCAAATTACTCTTTGTTCAATGTCTTGCAATAAAAATATATATGTAATATATGAGATTAAATAATAAAACGAATGGAGAAGCCTAATTTCTCTTGAACACACAATATTCGATACGGCTGAAATATGCTAACCAAAGATAGTTCCCATCGTTCTCAAGCAACTCTCGCGGTATAGATCGAAGTTGCGGACTCGATGTCAGGAGATTTCGATACAGGGACCAATTGAACCGAACCAACGGCCATAATTATAACGATCTTCTGGTAGAGAAGTCCCGAGGCAAAACTTCTCGTTACGGCTGGCTGACGGACCAGCGGGATTCGAAGGCACTCGAATCACTGAAATCCAATTGAACCTCGGCCAAGGACTACTTCCCCAGTTGTTCGCTCATGACGATCCCAGCGTGGATCGGACGTTACGACGTGGTCGAGCCGTTGATGCGGACTAAACGGAAGCAGCGTAAAATGCGCTTGCGCGACCACAACAGGACGTCGGTCGAGGACGAGCCGGAGGTGGTTTGAAACGGTGTCGGCGGGGGTGAACATCACTCGGGGCAGGCGCAAGAATCACAACCGGACACAGACGTTGGACCGCAGTTCCTCTTCTCTCTTCACCTATTCGGAGCGCCGTGGCGCCGCTGCCTCTTCGTACGAAATTAACCCTTATCAACTCTCTGTCTGCCACTACCACCACCACTACCACCACCACCACCACCACCACCATCAACACCACCACTGCTACCACCCACTCTGTCCTCGTTCTCCTTCGCGTTTGCCCCCACCAAGCAGCCTCATCCAAACTAACATCGTCGCGTTGACGTCGCTGGCAGCGAATGGTGAGCGGATTCTTTCCTCCTCCCGGGACTTATTGATCGCCCGGACGATAAGAAGACACGAGCCGGCCGATTGGTTCCTCTTCCGGCCAGCTCGCGTCCTCTGTGCAACTCTAACACCGATGGAAAGCTTCTGTCCCGTGTCGGGATTGTAGCGACAGAGACAACCAAATGCAAATTTGTGGATCGTCTGAGGATTTACCTGAGTGGGCTTTAAACTGTCTGATGACCTGTGCATGGCACACGCTCTAAGGTCTTTTGCTAATGCTCGTCGAGTATTATGCCAACCAACTGGTTTTGTTATTAATCGCCGTTTTCGATAGCGCAGATTGTACGAGATTAGTTGCATAATTGACGAACGAAACATTTGATTCTGATGAAAAGCGACGAAGTTGAATGAAAATCAAAATTTGTCAAGAACTCGTAGTTGTAAAATCTTTACGTACCGAGTAAGATGATAAAAGAAAAATTGCAGGTGTAACTAATAGCTCGCTCTCTGTGAAATCGTTTCCTCCGGGATATCAAACGGCGCAAAGCGTATCGCGCCGTCGTAACACGAACGTGATCGATCGGGTAACAGAGAGAGCCTGTTTACCACGGAAAATTGTTCAGCGGGACAAGGAAAATGTAACGGCGAGCGATCGACCTCGTTAAACGTGTCACGATTAGTCGTTACACTTGTCTCGTCGACCTGGCGAAATCGGATCTCGAAAATTTATTAACACACCGACGAATCCGCTGACAGAGTGTCTCACGCGAAGCGTAAAAGTCAATCGTTACAGGCGAGAGCCGCGATACGAATTCCAGAAATGCTGTTTGCGCGCTCAAACATTCGTCCCCTCTCTCGGCTATAGGATTGGTCTAGAAAATGAACGCATATTAAAAACGAAAGTAAATCCAGATACGAGTAACCAGCCGTCGGAATTCCATTAATAGCGTCGATCGAGTTTCGTTTCTCGTTTCTCGGTCGAGTCCCTTGGCAAACTGCGGTACATAAAAGCCATTCCCCAGGCTGAGCCGAGCAAAACCGAAAAGAAGAGAGGAGAGAAATGAAATCGACTTTCGTTATTGAGACTCGTATTCGTGGAAGAGCGACGACGATAAAGATTCATTCGATTCGTCTCTCCCCTCCACGGCTTATTTCTTTTATTTTCCATCCCCGTCCGCGATTTGAAGGGTGTGTGTTTGCACACCACGCGAACGTATTACCTCCGCCGTTGAAATGCCTCGATAGAGGGAAACCAGGGGTAGAAAGAAAGATGGTGTGGAACGAAAGGGAGAGAAACAGGGTGACGTTTTCTCGGGCCACGTCGTTTTATATCACCGGAAAATTGGAATCGAAGCGACGCCCGTGAACGCGAACGTGAGCGTCGATGTTAAAACGGTCCTATAAAGTTCCACAGAAACACTGGCGACGATGTACATTTATATAGGGAGGAGCGCAATTCCGTGATGCAATACCGTAATCGTGAGAAAGATAAATCTTCGAAGAATATTATATCGAACGCGTGGAAGCAGATTATTTCATGTGGTAATTTTTGATAGAATCCAGCTTGAAAATTTGTCAATTCTGTGGACAATAGATAAATTATGCTTTCGATTTTCGAGGTACTTTTCTTTCCATTTGCGTATGTTAATCGTAAATGTATAGTTTCCATTAACCTTTGCTGTTAATTTTCTGCTACCTCTCGTGAAGCAAGTTTTTATGAACTTTCCGAAATGGTAATTCAGTTATCTTGTACGTGACGATAAAACTGTTTTCAAATGCGCTTACTTCATTTATCGAAAGTGATCAGTATACAATTTGTATACAATCAAATTAATAAAATGATGCGATTATTCTTTGTTGTTAATTTACTACGTACATCGTAAACTGTGACGCAATAACGTTAGTAATTATCAATATATTGTTGTAAAATCGTTACCATAAAAATGAAGACGACTTTTGGATAATCAAATTAGACGTGTCATATAGCAAAACGTTAAGTTAAATTTTGCCCACCATATCGCTGTTACACTGTCTCGATCACTTTGCAATATCCACCTAACGTAATTCCTGAGTGAACAAAATCTACCAAAACCACTACGCTAAACCGATGGCGGAAGGATTGAAATGCTTGAGCTCGGATGACAAAAGGTGAAATGAAACACAGTTAGAAAGTTTGCGAGCAGGCGATTAAAAATCAGCAACGTTGTCCTTTAAATCCCTCAGCCCCTGAAACCAGCGAACGATCAAAATACACTCGACGAATTTCAATGCACAGTCGGACTATTGTTTCTCATTCCCGACGAGCGAAAACCGTAAGCGAGGCTTTCGCTGTGTGTGCACAGGCTCGCTCGGAATAACAGCCGTTTAATTAGCGACGCGATGAAGAAAGGAAAAGACGAAAAAGAGAATAAAGAAGCAGCAGAGGAGAGGAGTGAACGGGTAGCAGGGAAGAGGAAACGAAAGAGGGAGAGAGAGGAAAAAAGAAAAGAGTCGGTCCCGCTCGGTCGGTTATAGGATTTAGTAATGAAATCCGGACGGAGAGTTTAGCCGCCACGGTGATACATCATTCCACCTCCTTCCCCCGGGGCCAACGCCTCCATCCACGGTTCCTACGTCGCGTTCGCCACCTCCATCCCTTTTTTCACCGACATCGGGGAGCTTTAATGCCGTCTCTATGTACGCGAAAAGGACCGCGGAAGAAAGAGAGGCACAGAGAAAGAGGAAAAAGGAAGCACAGACGAAACGAAAGAAAGGGAGAAGGGGATGGAGGCAACAGACCCCGCTAATGTCGCAATTTCGTCGTTCCTTTTCTTCTTCCCGGGACTTTTTTCCCGTTCGCTGCGCCCTAATGATCACGGCTCGGTCGGCAGCCGCGAGGCGCGATGCACGAGGAAAAACTTTTGGTCGTCCTCCAATAAAAGTTTTCGCCGCGTGTTTTCTAGTACGACGGTGAATAAACGTTCCCGACGATTATGGCGCGCCGCTCTGACTACCGGAACTGGCGGAACTTTGTTAATACGACGGATCGATGGGAAAACTTCTTCGGGGGATATATTGATGGGTGGGAGGATGTGTACGTGCTCGGCCGCCGCGTACGCTGGTATACGTGAGATTGATTGGCGAGTATGTATAATGCGATCGAGTTCGACGAGTTCGTGGCTCGTTCGAGAATCCGCCAAGAAACTTTTCCCCAGGGAAAATTCTGATTTTGATCGATCGACCACCCCGCGCCTCCTCGAACGCCGGATAAAACTCCCTAGATGGAAAAATTCCTTCTATGCAATTTCCTTGCGAGACTATTCCCCTCTATCTGATCGAGAAATACCTCCTCTAATTGGGCTACTTCGATTCCGCGTTTGTTATTCAACATGCAAGGAAACGTCTGTACTTCTTCGCGATTCGGTGACGTCACGATCATCTCTTATGAAACGAGTAACTTGGAATTATTTAGCTAGAAAAGATATTTCTTTCTTCCTACTTTATTTCCGAAGGGGCATACCATATAATGATAGAAGTTACTGTTTTAAAACAACTGTGAAACTTCTTGAAAATAAGAGTGAATATATTGGATACCAAGTATATTTTCTAACGAGGTAATTCAATTATTTTACGAAGTTCTTATTTATTTTGGAAATATGAAAAGAACAAAGTTTTATTAGAGCCAGTATAATTATCAATTCGAAGGTCGCTAATATTAAAATAAGACTAAATCTCTCAGCGAAATTTATTCAATTCATTGTTTTGTCTTATGGGCTCTTTTCGTGTTTAGCACAACAATTATGTAAGTGATTGTATACAATAAAAATTTCCTATGTTACGAACTCATAATTGTAAATGCGGATACTTCATTAAATAAGTAAACTTTAAAGCGTAACTGGTTTTATGTTGAAGCATATCGATAAATGTGAGGAGAAATTCAATTCTCCGGGTGAACGATTTGTTTACGTAGGATATTTTCGTGAATTATTACTTATAATTATTTTATTTACCGATTATTCGATATTCATGAATAAATGCTTACAACATACGATTATTGACGATAAAACGTACGCGTATTTAAAATGAAATTTTATATTTGAAGTAAAACCGAAGAATATCTTAACCAACGTGAAACATAGAAACCGCGGCGAAAATGAGATAGCAAATTAACGTATTATTTTATGTGTCACAAAAAGAATTATCATTTTTAGATAACATACTGTTAGAGTAAAGTATTTAGAATTTCTAAAAAAAATTTCAAAATTTTATTCATGAATTTACTATTTCTAGGTATGTAATGATATATAAAATGTCTTCTATTTCCTTAGCTTTATCTACTTTTTAGAAAATCATCTCTCTCTCTACTTTGAGGGTACTTCTCCTTTTTTATTTCTTCATAAACTTGTTATAACATATTTTTTATAACCTGACATTCAATCAAAATTTTCCTTCGCATATCTATTTTGTCACTTATATTTTACTTCACCAAGTTAATCGACTAAACTAAAAAATGACGAAAGGTTTTTTTGAACAAGTAATAGGTTAAATTGCAAAGGTTGTAAATCTTACAGAACAAAACTATATAATGCAATACGATAAAAAGTAAACTTATTTCCGTTACTTCCTATACGTCAGTGTGATTAAATCTTAAGAATTTCACTTTGACCCAAGCTCCCCTACTCGGTAAAAAATTCATCCGCATTTATTACATCATTCAGATCTCCGTAGCAAGATATTCTGTACAAAAAAAATCGCCCACCTTTTCTATTCAAACCCATAATCTACTCGGACATCGAAATTATGCAAATCACGAAGAAATGAAACACGCCGTCACTCTCGGCTTTTTCAAACCAGAAAAAGAAAGAAGGAGCGAAGCAATCGATACGGTAGGTCGAAACTAATCGTAAGACAGAATTGGCACACGCAAGGTCACGTTCTTACCTTTCCTGGCTTTGTCCGGCGAGGTGGGCGAGTCCGCGTTCACGTGAATCGCGGTTGCGACCGGGCCGGTGGATAAAGCCGGCGAAGAAGAGACCGTCGGTGTACAGGATGCAACAGGACTGCCGGCCGCCGTAGTTGGCAGCAGAAGTTTCCTCTTATGGTTGCAGAGCTTGGTCATCTCCCGCGTCTTGCCCTGATCTGGGCTCCAAGGTCGTGACGCAACCTGAAACAAGAACATAGACCAAGTCGTTAGTTACTCGTCGAGTAAACTATACTGTGTATGTTTCATACAAGAAACGATCGATTCACGACGAGGGAATTTCTGGAAAATCCCAAAAATCGTATAAGTGCATGATAATACGATATGCTATGTGATAACGATACTTTATATTACATATATCTATGTGCATAAATACAATCGGTGTTGAGTAAACCTCGTAAATATTTGTTGAGCAAAACCGATACAATAGCAACAAATTGTATTGATTTGGTGTAAATTGTAAAGGTGAATACATTAACAAATAGATAAATTATTTAGTGTGTATTTTCTCAAAGCATTGTTGCAAGCTTTTTTCCAATATCACTTCTTATAGATCGAATATTGTTGGTGAATTTATTTCATACTTCTGTGTACTTCTCTAATAAAGGGCAGCAGATATAATGAAGAAACGATGACGAAAGATGGACGAACCAAATAAGACAAATAAAACAAACGGTGCGTTACTTCACATATTTTTGCTGGTTTTGTCACACGTAGACAAGAAATGTACGATGGTATGCAAAGATTTTCGACCAAATATATTCTCTTATATATTATTAACGCTTACTAACACGTTGATTTAACGATCTTTTGGACACATTTAAACAATAAACGTTTAGTTGTTATAGCGTTTTCTTTTATACAGCATATGTTTCTATAGTCAAAATTGGGTAAAATTCCTCTAATCTCCAACTTTCAAGAGAAATTTGTAAGATCGGTTTATCTGGAAATTTTCGCCCATCACTATACGTATGTCTCTTTTCAAGAAGATTATAGTTTTCGTAAATGTCCTGTTACCTGCGAACGGGGCTGTATTTCACGTTTTTGTGCTTTCACGAATTCAGCCGAGTATCCACACACTTACTAGTCGGTCATATCTGGTGTCAGCTTTATAATTTCGCGGTTTCATCGTGTCAGTTGGTAAAGAGCGAAGTCAAGCGAAAGAAGGCTCGTAAAAGGCCACGTTCCTACTTTCGGGAAATAACGTAGCAAGTTTACGAGGAAATAACCTTTGGCATTTGTTCAAGCGATCTGGCTACAACCCTCGAGACACAGATAATAGAGATTGACTATACGGGCGCGGACATTGAAATAAAGAGGCGGAATCACGTAATGAAACGAGTTATTCCGCCTACGACCTACTTTTCCTGCCACGAAACGAAACAAGACCGCGATGCGGCCTGGCTTGCGCCGCTTTCCTGCATTTCTGTCACATTCAAACAACGCCGATGTATTATGCATCGAACGTTTAAATTCCGGTTATTGGAACAATTCGCCCAACGTTTCGATAATTATCCAATTACGCGTAATTGCAGTGGCGCACATGTGTCCTCGCCCATGCGAACAATTTGATTCGCAAGTAGCTTGGTATTTATTCCCGTAAATTAGGCGATATCCCGGAAGTAATAACGAGGTTCGATAATTTAAGAAAATGTCAATTCTCAGAAATTAAAGTAAATAAAAAATAAACGAAACGTTTCCTATTCGATAACGTAAAGCTCGTCGTTCTGTCGACGTTGAATGCAATTGATAGAAGTTTCGAACGCTAGCCGATCATTGTTGAAGAAATTGTAATAATAATTATTGCTACTAATAACAGAAGTTATTGTTAATCATTGTTATTCACTGGTTGTTGAGGTATTTATACGTGTTTGATTCTTAATCTATTACAAAATAGTTCAATTAGATTTTGGTGAATGCGAGAGAATAGTGAACGAACAAATACAGTGTGATATATTACATCGTTAGAATGAAACCAGAACGATAAAAGTATAAACTATTAGTATGAGATATGAATATACACGATATGGTTCAATTGAATCGTTTTGATAGATGCTACGTTATATTGGCATACATTGTTATGAAACGATAACTATAATCAACACTTATTGATATTTCGCCGGCATAGATAAACCGATTTCAAACTAAAATACGTAGATCGAAACAACGTACACACATGCTTCTGTCAGCCTTGTAAAATATAAATAAACTTTTCTTTTTGAAAAATTTAATGTCAAAAATCATCCCAATTGATGGAGGAATTCAAAGTAATAAATTTGTAACATTATCCATGCCTGGAAGATACCTTATCGATATAAAGGTCGTAGCAGAAAAATGTGACAAGTCTAATTTTGCCGTTTTTCTTATTTTTTCTATTATCTGTTAGAGCAATTACTTCAATGCAAAGCGTAATTACGCGCTCAAGGTTAGTCGAAGGAAATTATTTAAAGGAGATATTGAAAGGAAAACAAAAAATGTACATAAATGATAGTTTTCTAACTGCTTACGTAAACGCAATTCATCCATTAAATACCATCGACTTAAACTGCGTAGTCGAAAACAAACTATTACCACCCACTCGCCAATAATATCGAAACTACTACACGATCCTTAATTTGTTCGTCGTTAACGAAACAATGCACCATTTCCTCCAAACACGCAGCGACAGCGTCGGATACTCGATTCGAAGTCACGTTCGAAAGAAAAAGGAGGTCTTAAAAGTACAACGTTACAGAGATCGCGAAAGCGGGCCGACAAAAACGCACGGCCGTGGACCAGAAATTAACGGCGCCCACGCATAATGAGCGGTAAAAATGATGAAGCTGCGTTGCACTTTATGTATGTATACACGCGTATGTGTGTGTGTGTGTATGTGTCTGCCGCGCCACATACAACGTGCACCGTCTTATTTACGATGCGTCGTAATGGCACTGTGTACGTAGCCGTAAATTGCCGCGGAACGTCTCACGGGCTGACACGTAACACGGTTGAAGTCCTGGATGACCATTACCGGACATCGGCCCGTGGCCTTCCAACTTGGACACATTTTAACTCCGTGCACGAGCATCGCGCATCGATCATGAGATTCATGAGCATCGGTCCGGTCGAGGTCTTCTCCTCTTTTTTCCTCTTTTTGCCGCTCTTTCTCTCTTCTCTTCTTTCTCGTTCTTCGTTTGCTCTCGTTCGCTGGCCCTTTTCGACTTTCTGACTCCGCTTTTGCGCGATGCTCGCGCGCCGGCGTTCGCCAATTATGGCGACACAGCGGCGGCGAAATCGCCGAGGAAACGGGCAGATTATCTGGTGTTTTAGCGAGCCCGAAGGTGGTCCAAAGGTTTTCGGGGCCGCTTACTTACGTAACCAGCGTCGCTGCGAGGTATGCGACGACGACCGTTTGTTCCGAGGATTGCTAAAGATCCTTGCGGTTGCTTTTATTGGCGGTTTCGTTGTGAAGGTAATGGTACAACCGAAACGAGAAGGGAAATAAAGCGAAAGACCAGGCCAGGCCGGGGATTTGCATAACCCAGGCTGATCGCGGCTCGATAACAGCGAACCGACGTTGCCCAGTATTGATATTTTGATGAGAACGCCCCGGTTAATATTCACGCCCTCCTGACTGCCTAATTGGAAGGAAACTAACTTCGACTGGCTACCATCGAGTTTCTTCGTGAAATAAATTCCTGTCGAACTTCTGCCACAGAGATCACCTGTCGATCGGATATTTTAACGCTTCAAGCATATGGTTGCGAAGTTTCGGCTCGAGGTGAGATGGCTAAAAAGGAATGATATAGATATGGAGTAAGCGTCACGAAAAAATCGAGCTTTCTTGAATTATAATTATACGGGAAACTTTATGAAACTGTATAAAGTTGGACAAATTTCGACTTTTCGATATGTTCGTTAAAATTAAAATCCTTTAACTGTAGAGCGGAAAAGAGAGTAGAACTAAGGAAATAAATATTAGACAGGGATGAATCGATCTTTTTTGATTTGTAATTATACGAGAGATTTTATGAAATTGTATAAACTTGAATTAATTTTGATGCAAGTTGATATCCGAGTAACGTTGAGCCTTCAACAGCATAAAAAAGACTAGACAGTTATTGAGATATTATCATGCATCATGTAATTACTATAATTTATTATTTTTTTTATACGCACGTTACAGATGTAAGAGATCTTGACGATATCTTGACGAAGAAGTAATTATTTTCGAAATAATTTATTCTAAATTCTTCGTCATTTTATCAGACTATTAAACGATTAGTCCTTGATTGTATAATTGTAGACATAAATTTACACAAATTAATTTTGATATGCTTAATTATCGCATCAATCGAATAAGTTAAATTAATTAAAATAAAACTTAATCATCGTGTAATAAGTTAACAACGTACCATAACTCGTATTAACACATAATCGTCGTAACTAAATATTTATAATGTGATATCGCAGCTATAAAAAGGCAATAAATACGAATCTTCAAACTTATTTCATAAGCATACGACGAGCTGTCGTTTACAAGGTATCACAGTTTATTTTCTATGCTTTGTATCATTATACACGCTTGAAGTGTTACGAATAATATAGGCTATAGAAAATAGGTTTCCGCAAAAAAGTGTTTAAATACCCTGTAATTATTCGACTTAGAAGGTTTCGTAACCAACATCGGTAATTGTCCGTAACAGGAAAACGAGAAACTAATTGCACACGAAGAGACGCAGTAATTATCGACTAACTCCTTTGGCACAGAAATGGACGTAATAGTACGTCAACGATCTCGAAAGCGTTAATACTGTTGGTAAATGTAAGTGACAGACATGAGAAAATATTATTAGAAAGAATTTCGAGTTGAATTAAAAACACATTAGGCACTTATATACCTTTTCGTTTTGTAAAACTAAGTTAATATGTGAAATAGTTGCGTGCGGATTAGGTACACTGTCGCTCGTGAATCTAATAATGATAAATTAATAACAAACCAACGATCGAAAGTATCGCTCACCGTTTTCTTATGGAATTAGCAAATGTAGGAAGATTGTTTATTTATAATGTTAACGATGGCAGGTATGTTAAAATTAAACGTACACGATTCGTCGATGTGTTAATCGTTTTCGAATATTGTTGTTAGAATTAATCACGATAGTCTTCCTAACAATTTTAGAAAACTTTCACTATGTTATCCATAATTTGACAATCAGAAAAGCTGAAGATATTAAATCGTTTAAAGACAAAACTATTTCATAATATTTGAAACTTGCAGATACCAAGTTTTCCATTTACATATTTATTCTGAAAAATAAATGTTACCGTATTATAATATTCTATGACAACTTTAATAAAGTATGACTTTTTCTATTTGCAATTTTCTAGCTATATCAAGTTCCATTCAAAATAATCAACTGTTCGTATACTTCGTGCTCATATATTTTGTACAATAGCGTATTGTAAAGTCTCAAACATAGATGATTTAATTCAGGTTACATACACGTACACATATTCAAAAGAAATCGAATACGGCGTAATCGTTGTCAAAAGCTAGAAAATAGTATCGCTATCTCAATCTGATCTACGTCAAAAATGAAAGGCTTTCCGGAGGCTGTTTACTAGAATTCGATGTGGCCATATCTATCTACATATACGCCTACATCAGTCTGCCATATACACAGATACGAACTGAATTACGTAAAAAGTATGTGAAATAATATTTGTAAATTCCTTCTTTGTGCAGATATTATTTCAATCCGTGAATTATTTTTACCTTAAAAATTATATATGACAAAAAATATGAATAAAGTATTTAGTACAATACTAAATACATCCGTTCACGCAAACATCTCAATACACACGTGTATTACATAAGTAACTACTTTTTTAAGCTACAATTTACTTTTACTTTTAACATCTTTTTGTTACTAAATTCTACGAAATATTATCGTACAAAATTTTATTTTGTTACTTAACTTGAAAATACGTACTTCACTATAGGCAAGTATCAAAAAATATTCTATAAATATAATTTACATAATATTATATATTTTTTTTCAAATATTCTGTATAATAAATTATATAAGTGCGTATAGATTTTTTTAATAATATCGATATTAAAATAAATCATTCTGATATCATTGTCTACACTATGAAACGTTTAGATACATATTGATTTACTATTAAATACATATTTATTTCTAGCAAAAGAAATGCTGACAGTGCTTGAAATTCTACGTCTGACAGCTATTATTCCAATGAATTTTCGATATAAGTAAAAAGGAAAAATTTTCGGACCTATGTTTATATGACATTTTTTCATCCTTGGCAACAGTAGAACAGAGTACCAAACGTTGGCTATCTATTTCTTTATCATCTCGTATATTGTTTTCTTTTTAAAATACATAATCTACACATATGTTATTTTTAATTATCATACATTATATCTTTCCTGTATAATAATACATTTGTTGAATGATTTGGCACATGAAATATAAATTTCAATTTAGAAAAAATAGTAAAATTAACTAATATACAGCTACATATGCAGCTCACACCAACGATATTAAATAATCACAAAATGAAGTGCAAATTAGTTAATTTCTGTAATCCAAGAAATCCGATATTCGATGGTCTATTACCACAGGCGTTACCACGAAGAAACTTTGCACAAGCCGAGTGACTCACTAGCGAAGAAATCAAAATCCGAAATCAGATTCAACAGCGGTCGGCGGACGTTATTCTTTCCCCTAAGCATAAACGCACAATGCCTCTATTTGTGGCGTGGAGAAACTATTAAAATGCAAAAAAATGCGAAGAAACACAAGTGCAAGGTCGTCCGCATCATTTTCCATTGTTTCCAAGCGTTGAATTCATTCTTCGTTTCCCACGAGTAACAGACGAATATAGGCCTGTATTTAAAACGTGGATGATTTTTATTCTCGAAGGCATAGATCGGCAAAGATTTTCAATCCTTTTCGTCTCGCGACACATACAAGACACAAACGATTATTATACTAAAATTCTGTGACACGCTAAAAAATATATTATATTTGAAATTAATCAAAACAGGATATTCGTTCCAGAGAATTATGGTCGTTTTAGTTGTTGCGAAACAACGTATCTCTTATTCAATAATCTTAGGGAAAAGAGGTCGCTGTCTCTGATTAAATAATTAGGTTAAAAATCGCTGCAATAAGATAGTCGAGCGTAATCGTCGATGAACGACGGAGAAACATGTCGAAGTTTTGTCATGATACAGACCGAAGTACTGGCAGGTTAATTAAGAACGACCTGAATACGACGTCGAGATTACACGTATTCGCGGCACTCGGCCTTGGCGTCGAGAACCGACGAGTCGGTGTATAATGACGTATGCCGCCGGTTAACTCAATCAGAACGTGTTCCCTCCGACCGGTCTATTATTCGTTCTCCTTCTGGCGAGCCGCTCATCAACGATGATCACCTTAAACGCTAATCTTGTCCACTTACGCGACACGACGCGTCGCGATATTGAATAAAATTGCACCGTCGATCGGTTGTTTTCGCGATTCTCTCGAAATCGTGTCGCGCGATTCATTCAACGATGCCCTCGAGATTCAGCTCGATTCGTGAATCACGACTGATCAAATTTATCGATCTCGTTCCTTCGATGGCCTCCGTAATCCGAAGGACATCTTTATTTACGACCATCGATGCGAATATTAATGCTGAGCGATAAAATCGATCGGAAGAAACGTAGAGTTTCATTCAAGGTTTCGGCTGTGGGAAAACTTTTATGCTGCTTTGAAATTAAGTTGATATGCATATGTATTTTTGAGAATGCTTTTACCTTTAACCTTACCTTCAAACAATTTAATTGGAAATATTATTGTTGGATAATTTGCAGACGACGAACAGATTTATTGATTTTTTTAAATAAGAAATAACATGCTTAAATATATTTAAATATATTTATAATTTGCGCAAAAATATTGTAAGGTTTTATGAACGCCGTAACAAAGAAATTTATTGCGAATATTGTGAGAAATATTAACTACCGACCTTTCCAAGATCTGCATCTAAATATATTATTCATAGTTAATTAGAATTAATTAGAATTATGCCGGATATAGATAAGTATATGTAATATTTTTTGCCTCAATAGAAGTAAGCAATAGTTTCTTACTAATTGCAAAAACAAAAAATCTGATACCAGTCATTTCGATTGGATCAGTAGTAATTCTAGTGTTAAAAAAATCTAATGTCCAATACTAGGATATACAAATAATTCCATTTCTTCTATCTCAACGTACATCTACAAGTCAAATATTTATCAAATACCAATTTTGTTATTAACTAGTCACACGCCATCAAGAAAATAAATTAAATCTCTAACTGTCGATTAGAACAAACTTTTAAACCAAAGTTTCACACACTTCTGTCGGTAACAATTTCGTTTTTTCATCTACCTTCGTCCGATAGTCTTATCCAGAGACGGAATCAAGATTGAAACTGAAAAAGGTCAAAGCGAAACATATATCGAGATCAAAACTATTCCACAAAAGGAAACGATTGAAGTTCTATGCACAGGTAGTGGTGTATAGTCAAAAAGAGCGTATTCTCGGTCGAATAACCCGCTCGATAATCTGAAACGTTGCTAAAGCGTACCGTTTTCCAGAGAATTATTTCTCATTGCAACGCCGCCTTTTGCAAACGGTATAATCACGCCAAGCGACGGAAACCGCAGTTTAATCCATTTTCCTGGCAAACTAGACATCGTTCCTCGACAGCAACGACCTTAATACCATGGCTTTAACGGACCAGTGACCGTTGTTCACCGAGAGACAAACGCAGCCCTTTTTTATTATCCTTCGTTCTTTTCGTTCCTATTCGTTTACGGTGAAGCGAATAATTGAAAGGCGAGATGCAAGATGGTTGCACAACAGAATTCATCGGGTCTCTCGCGTGGGTCCAACGCCGATGAAAAATGGTTAATTAAAAGCGACTGTTCTTTTGGCGAATCGTTGCGCCAAAGCGACCAGTGAATTACAAGCAATAATTCGTTCTTTCAAAGCAATCTTCGACCGGGTCGTATATTTCCAGTGAAACGTGATTGTGTAATTTTGAAGGTGTTCGTAAATTGATATTCTTCGTAAAACACATAAATCTTAAGGAGTTAATGAATATGCTACTCGTTGAGAAAAAATTGTATAGAATTTCGTTTTGTATTCATTCGACTTCGTTAAAGCGATATTCTTAACTTTATTTCATCATGTATTTGTATACAGCGAAATATTTGTTTCTATTATGTTAAGCATTTTGTTATATGTGTTTGGTAAATATCTCTGTCAATATCTTCGAAACGATTAAAACAATGCTCTATCGTTTCTTTGAAACGTTGCGAATAAAATGATCGCACAATGTTAATTTTCCGCACTATATCCAATGCAACGTTCTCTCGCATTCATGCAAACGAGTTTCTCGCCGAATTTCTCTCGAATTGTCACTTCTCTGCCGAAACAATTGATCTAACAATTATCTCTGATAACACGAAATGTGATTTACAATTAATTGCGGCATTACAAATTATTCATTGGTCCTTGAACGCTATGAGTAACACGATAATGGAAGATCGTTCACAGAACGAATTTTATTTATTATCTTCACGTTGGATCGTGAATATAATATTCTCGCACTCGCTCTAAAAAATTAGTTATGGCTATATGCATACTTGTACAAATTTCTTTCACTTCGTGTTACTTTATGTAAATTATTCGACACGCTTAGAATAAGTTATTCATAGCTATCAAATTACACGGAACAGTATAAAAATCTCAATTAAAGTAATTTAATAGATTTAAACTTGCGTTACGTAAAATATAAATTATTTATAACTCACATTTACCACAACAACGAACAGATTTATTAAACTCTAGGTCCACATTTACATGCCGCTTCTTGCTCAACTTAAACAGCACTATAATGTATTTCCTAGGTTCTTAAAACGTCTGTTCAGTACTTGACATATTTTCTACAAATGTTTGGTCTCACATACCTCTAATATAATTTACTTTGCATCGTAAAGGAAGGACTAAAGGTCCCCTAAAGGATATTCTCTTGGTAAACGATATTTCGTATTTAGGAATAAATCGGAGACAAATAAATTGAAACGAAAATGTACAAAAGCTCGCGCCTATGCATGTTTTTAAGACACAAGAAAAATAAAATAATATTTGTACTCGTCGTGCATCAACGATGTTTGAGATTCCAACTCCAAACATGTGCACAAAGCACACTTTGAAGGTAGCGCGAACAATATGTGTGTATGAATACCAGCCAACTCGTGTTTTGCAACTCTAAAGGGCTTTTTAAAACGTGATAACAAGCGATGGACAAATATCTATTGTTATACCTACTTGCTATTGTTTCGTTAACAAACACGTTACATAGATAGTTTGCAGTGTGAATAAGAAATTACGCAAATAAATAAGTTGTAAACAACCTGATAGACACGTGCCGTTGGTAATAAGTATGCTACTTTCGATACTTTGGAAATCTACAAATATAGTATAGGATAGTATAGGATATATTCTGTCAGAATATCTTAAATTTATACGTGAAGGAAGCCGATTAAACATCGAGGCAGCTTTGAAGCTGATCTTGAATGAATTTAAAAAAACACCAAGGATATAAATGATAGATACAGCGATAAATCTGATTGACGTCTTATAACTGAATGAGTATCAAGCTATGTATTAATATTATAAACGCTTTATAATCAAACATCTGTCCATGTAACCATTGTACGGGGACAAATGATTGCCAATGACTTCATTGTTATATAAAGAAAAAGTAATCAAAAGTAATATCTGTTTCTGTTAGATACATTTTAAGCCTCAAGAATTTCATAATACCAGTTATTTGTTCTTAGAATAAAACTACACTACGACTTATCCTATATTTTCCATATAGTCGTCATATAAAAAACGAAAGACTTATCAAGCTTTTATTCTATGGCCTTCAGTTTTATTCGAGACAACGACATTTTCGATAGATATTTTGACCAAGAGCAACAACAGCACAGACACACACGAGTAAACGCGCGGCCGGATATCGAGATCGAGCGCTTTATACGTTTTTTCGCGCATATCGTCGAGCCTTTCTTGTTTCCCGTGAACCGCCGTGCCAGTCGGAATTAATGTAACGACGCCATTAGTCCGCGATTTTACGACTTTCATTGTGACGGCCGATCAGAGGGTGAATCCGCGTCACAAATTGGACCGTCCGCGTAACAATGGCGTGTCGCGTTTCGTGCGTGCACGTCCGCTCTACAGCCAATTAAACCCGTGTATGCTCGATTGCAAAGAACGTTTTCGACGGGTCGCATGCTGATTGAGTGTCCGCGTACCGATTGTTTTTCGAGCTGCAACCTTCGCATTACGTAACGCCAACCGGCCCGCGATTCAATCGCGTACACGCCGTGGGAAATTTCGCATACGACCACGGTTCTCTCCTGTCCTTCTACGAATAACAGCCTCAGATATTTACTCACACCCGTATTTCCCTGCGGCAGCGGTTTACCTCTTCGTTTGCGATCAATCTCCAAGAGCCGCTGTTCTTGAATTCGAAGCCAATTCTCCGTTGTATTTATCGTTGGATATTTTGCATTTAGGTACATGGAAGCAAAATTGGGACTGGTTTTTCTGATGCGTATTGGACTTATGTAACAATTCTCAATCTGCTTGTTAACACTCAAGAAGTATTCTTGTTTTCATAGGGTCGTACTTAGATTTCCTTATTTTAGGATATTTAATCTGTTAACTGGAAGAGTCAGGTTAATAATATTGTTTTAAATTAATTATATTCGAATTAATTATCTATCATATTCAATCACTTGGATATTACATAGCCTAATCATTTCTTTAATTAAATTCTCTATATTTTTACGCAACTACAAAACTTATTCGCGTTAACAGTTTACTCTTGTTAACCATTAAGGGCTATCATAGATGAAATTTAATTATTAAATTTGAATGAAGAACGAGGATATATCCTACTTTTATTGCTTAAATATTAAACGCGATAAAAGTTATGCTACTAGAGGAATAATATCCATTGATTTAAAAATTAATAAGCTGTAATTTATATTAATAAATCAATAAGGTAACTCCGAATTTTAATAGAATTATCATAAAATATTGTACAATAACATGTTTACTGCCTTCCGTCTTTTTCATAAATGGAAATTCAGCGAATTTATTGAACAATAATTCTCGTATCGTTTCACATTCCTATATTCGAATACCTACATTAAACAATAAAGCAACTTTATTTATTTTCATAATCAACCGTTAAAATGCAACTTAAGAGTTTTCATGCTGATTCTTATTTAATATCGCTTTAATGGATAATATTAAGTCGTCTAATGGCTCGTATCATCATGCACGTAAAAAGAACGATACGAAGGGAAATGTATTTACAACTTCCAATTATCGAAACAGCCATAACTTTACGGCACAATCGCCGAGATATTGCATACTATAACCAATGGCTATCGTTCAACGATCTCCTTTCGCCGTGAAATCGAAGTTCCTTCGCGGTCTACAATAATTGAACATTGTCGCTTAATCACGGCGGAAAGCAATGAATCGGATCTTTTTTCTTCTGTATGCTAACTTGATTCGCGATTATTTGCATCCTTGCGAGAGGGCTATCAATAACAGCTACCAAGCCCACTTCAATGATATAATCGCGATCGGCGACGATAAATAATCGTTCCCGCCGAAAGGAATTACGACTAACGAGCCGCTGGCAACCGGCTCACCCGCAACTTATTATACCAATTATCAAGCTATAAGTAACTGTCCGTAACAGTCAATCTCACGTTTCGCGTTCGCGCAACCGATCACCTTCCCGTCGATATTGACCGGCTGATTGACCGGCAGTCTTTTTCTCTTCTTTCTTGCCCCATCTTTTCCTCTCTTCACGTTTGCTTCTCCGTTTCGTTCTCCGAGTACAGTCCTCGCGGCGTGCAATTAATTTCGCTGGCTGCCTAAATTGCACTCGCTAACGAATAACATAAATATCGCGCGAGACGAGCGCGAAACTCTTAAGGTCGTTGCCGTTCCGCTCGTTAATTATCCGCCTTCGAGCTACCCGTGGATCGCGAACCATCGCGTCGCGTCGAGCCAGCGATCAAGAGACGAAAGAGCGGAAGTCATCGGCGTAAAGCAAGCTAACTGCACACACGCGTACTTACATATGTGTATAAGTATACGTACGAGCATGTTTGCAAAGGAAAGGAGCAACTAGTAAGGATGTCGGGGAAAAAGAAGGCAACTACATTTTCCAGTAATTTGAGTGCACCAAGAAAAAGCAATTCAAAGTTAAATCACTTTTAGCACTTTCTGTAAATTCATAGTCGGCGTAGTTGATAAGTAAGTTAATACTCACGGTAATAAACTTTTCAACTTTTGAATGTAAAATCTATACCTTTGCTTATCCTTCAAGAAATAAGATTTAATATTATTACGACTACTATTCAGCCGTGTTGACAAATGACGAAGTTACTTGTTACTGTAAAACCCTATTTTATCAATCTTCATTTCATACTGTAGTAAAATCGCGATAATGTGACAACTTACGAGTGGCTGATTCGTATCTTCAAAAGTCGTATTTAAAGCTACAACTTCTTCTTCGTTATGATACCATTTTATACTATTTCTATATGTTTCTGTAGCGTTTTCGAAGGCAAATAAGTAATGAAAACGCGATAGAAAAAAGATATTCGGGTCGCCGAGGAGAACATTGATAAATGTCCTAGATTGAATGCGTTAACGCGTGATTGACGTGAATTTATTACCGACGTACGAGAATTGGCGATAGAAATAGGATGACAGGAAGGATTTCATAACATTTTCCCGAAAACGATGCCGTATCGCATGTATGTATCTACTAACGATGTCGGTTCGATCGGTTGTAACTGGTGCACTGTGTCGGCGACACGAATCGAAACTGCATGCAATCAAGATTGTGACGATATAGAAGAAAGTACAATACGAAGAAGAATTAGATGGGGAAAAATACACGAAGTTATACATTGTGCGAAAGGTTGTGCGATAGATTAATATCCGAGTGTTAAAAATAGAAGATACGGTCAAATTTATGTGTAAATGAAGTAGCGTGCAATTACATAAATGCTCTGCAGTCTTATAATTGACGTAGAAAAGTTCTTGATTGTGTAATGTAATTCTTTTGAGAGGAAATTCTCGTTGCGATTAAACATGGCTCGAAGATACATACAGATTACAAATATTAAGTTAATAGCTTTACTTTTCATTTAGATAGTTCTTGGTAAAGATATTGAAATAAATGTATGGAGAAACAAGTTAGTAAAATTAATTTAAAGACTGTTAACAAGATTACAATGTAATGAATAAAGATAAGATCGATGATCTTGGTACGGAATAAACATTAATAAAACGGCATTCGATAAACAAACATCGATCTTAATAATAAAACAAATATGATTATAAAATCATTAATATTACATAGTCATTGAATATTATATAAATAGTAAGAATTTATCATAGATCAAATCACTGTCATGAAAACTATGATCACGATGCATTACCTTATTATAAAATAATCAATCTAATCGCTCAAATAAAATTACCGATCCTATTAACCTCTGACCGGTAATAATTGATAATTAATTAATGAATATTGACGTCGAAAATTATCCACGATTAATTTGCCAGCTTTCGACCAATTAACGTATAACCCACGTCCGTAATTCGATCACAACCTGTTGTTGAGATACCTGTCTTTTAAATAAGGCTTTGTATTTCGGTTCGCGATAAAAGGTATGAAGTTCGCAAGAAAAGAAGAAAAAGGACAGACGTAAAAAGGAAAACGAAGAAAATAGTAATTTTATAAAACATTTCAAAAATTCATACCACGATTCACAACTACGCTTTGCACCAATTTTATCCAGAGCTTAAAAAGAAAAGAAAAGAAAAACACGAAAGGAAAGCTGCGGTAGAATAACGAAAAAAGAAAGAGAGGAAGATAGGTAGCGCAGGACGTGCGCTAATATTTTACGATTCTCATTTATAATGTCGGTAATGTTCTACTCAGTATGCAGTGCGTATTCACCGCGGTGTAAAACAGGGGATGCAGTCACCATGCGTCCGAACACTTCTTTCTTTTCTCCCTTCCTCTTTACGACATTAATTTTCGTACTTGGAATTTATCGCGAATTTCCGGTTTCCTTACTTGAGTTGATATGTATGTACATCTTGCAAATTGAGATCTTAATCGTCGATCAAGAGATAGCACTTACGTGAAACAAGATGCATTATCTTTTTATTTCAGCTTTTTTATTTCGTATCATTTCGTCGAAACAGTTTAACTTATTGTTACTTTCTCTTTTGCATGTTACACGTAATATGCTATTATAAATTATATTATTTACTGAAGCAACTCGTAGTCTCTTAGATTTCTTTATACAGTCGTAATAATTTCGCTCACTTCCTAAAATTGTAAGCAGCAAGATCAATTCGTAACTCTTCCTAGAAGTTTTATAGATTTAGAACTGGGTCTTCTTCAGGGTCTTCGATGATTTTTTTGTAAAATATATGGATGAAAACTTGCTTTCTTATCTTTCGTTACGGCTATATATTTTCAACATTCTGTTCATTTCGATTTCTTCCATACAAATTGTGTATTTCTCATTCTTGACAACTTTACCGTTAAAAAGACAGATCGACAATTTACCTACAAAGAGAGGCTCGCTGAATCAGAAACGTCTTTATTTAACGTTTTTATTTAAAAGAACTTATCGTCAATCGAATTATCGAGTTTCCCATAAAATCGGCCACATAGAAGCATCGCTATAATAGTTTCGTCTCAAGTCGCTTCCTCGAGGCTCATTTGTAGAACCGAAGCGAAAAGGAACGCTTTCCCGTGGATTCAATAAAAGAAGCTTGAACCAAGACGGTGTTCACTTTCATGACGTTATCGAACGACGGCCCGGCTTCCCTCTTTCCAACCAGGAAAAAGATCGTAACGATAATACGGACCGTAAGTCATGCACGGACTGGAAAAATGGTACGGTCCTCCACCCGATCGTTACATTTTTCCAACCCCCTTTTCCCTCCTTCCTTTCCTTCCTTATCCTTTCCTTTCTTAGGCGTTCAACGAACCCGAAGTAACAACCGCGATTCCATCGACTCCTTGAAACAGTTTTTCTCTTACGATCCTATCTTAAATTCAATCCTAAAACGTGATACCGAAGATGGATTAATCTTTACGAAATTAATTTCAATTCAATCTACGCGGTGGCTATTTGCCAACTGAAGAATTGATGATCGATACTAACGAGTAACTAGACTGTGGGTTTTTATGCATTTACGAGAAGATCAAAGGTGAGCAAACGCACAGAATTTATATAATACACAGTGTGCAAAAATCATAATATTTATAATGTTTCGTAAATGTTCGAAAACAGTTTTCTAACTAAGTTCCATTTATTCCATTTCATTGCTAAAAATATAAATTTCTACAAATGTCCTTCTAACTTAGTTTCATTAGACTGCTGATGTTTGTACATTTATAAGAAATTTAAAGGTGCTCCCCTAAGATGCCATTTCTTTAATTGTATTAACAAAAACATGAATTTGCACAAACATTTACGAATTATTTGAAATAAACGTCGTCATTGTGAGCGACGATAGATATGAGCCATCCTCTGCGCGCCTTTACATCAAACTGAACTTGGCATTGAATATGGAATACCATAGCTTCAAAGTTTCATACTACCGCAAACTATAAATTTCCTGTAACATCGGAACGAAGTAATATTTTAGAATCAGTTTATACTTGTCAAACATATATATCGTAACTTGCGAGTCAAAGATAAACACAAGTCGAGAGATTCGAGTACAAATACGTTTGAAAATAAATCGAGCAGAATTCTTCGCGAAATTCGTCTCTTGTATTTTTAAATCGTGTACACGCAGAGAAAAGATCTTACCGCTCTTTGAGCCGAAGAAATCGTTGAATATATCAAGGTTTGTAGAGAAAAACATTGGCGCGAAGATTTTAGTCGGAATTTATAGCATCGATCGTCGATGAAAATGTAAATGGACAGGCAGTTGCGAAGGCGAGACGTGTCGCGATGAATTGCGAGGAGTGTTTTTGAGCATGATAGAATCGAGCTCGTGGGTGATTCACTCGCCGGCATCGCGGCAGCCCCTTATTTCGAGCCGCCTTGGCACCAAGAAATAATGTATCGTGGTTGAGGCTGCAGCCCGTTTTACGTCACGGCTGATCTGATCTGGCTGAACGCCCGCATTTTATGGACACTTTTGCAGCTTGCTGCGGTTGGAATGCTGCATTGATTTGCGATAAATGTCGAAGGAAAATCAATTTTCAAGACGTTGTCGCCTTACGTGTATCGTTTAAACTAAAGCGACGAATTCCATTCAGCGACTTGTATTTTCGTCGATCACGTTGTAAGATCGTGTAGAAGTTCGTTCACTTGAGGATTTCAACCACACGTCGTTACTTTTGCTCTATCGATGGTCAAATATCTGTGACTAACTGAACTTTAAAGTTTCTTAACCGATGCACACCCATTTTTCCTTCGAACGGACGGTTAAAGTGAAACGAGACGCATTGAGAAGTTTATGGAACACAAAAAAACGCATCTCTTTTTACAACTCTATGAAAGTTAGAAGCGCGAGCATTTCGCAGTCGATTATAGAATCGATACGTTATATGTGGGGTCCATAATCCAGTTTACCGAAGTTATTCGAAGTATTAAACTAAAATCTTTCTATTGGATTGAATTATCGAACAGCTGTTCAGAACTGATGTGGCGCAATTAAATATGATTAAGTATAAAATACGAACACCAAGCTTATGAACGTCTTTTAGGTACCAAATTGATTTTTAGGAAGCAATTTTGCGGCCGCACCGCCGCGCGTGATATAAATGTCGAAAAGAGTTTCTCTGGTAATGAATTACGGTAATAATCCGAGCACCGAGTAACTAGTGCAAGGGAAAATTCTGATATATTATGCTAACAATTTACTTCTGAATTTTATATATCATGCCTGAGAATACTGTAAGGAAAATAAGATATACCTATTTTTTTATTTTCAAGACTCAATTATCTTATTTTAGTGGAATCTATAATATTATTTCTTTTTCTTTTTTTTTTTTTTTGACAAATTATAAAAAGCTTTTCATGAATGGACGTATAGATTTTGTATATCATATTTTAAATACATACAAGTTTAAAGGTAGTATAATTATTAATTTGTTGGATATTTAAAAAACAAAACTATCAACTCTTGCAGATATAACTTCTTACTACATAGGTCGTTGTGATTACGTTACTTAAAAGGAACAAAAATGTTAACTCCTGTCTTATGAAAACCAGAATCCAGTTTGTAATGAAAACTTTCCCCTTCAATGAATCATAATTTTGATTGCACAATCAATGCCGTGACTAATGATATTTCGATAGACGTCAATAATGATGGCATTGCCTATTTTGCAGTCAATCATATGATATTGATTTCCAATTTATGCGCATAAATTTAAAACGATATAAATTACAAGACGTAAATTTCATGCCAATAATAGTATATCCAGTAGCGTAGAACGCGTGCATGGTATCACCTTCTGCTGCAATGCGATATATATAATACCCAGTACATTAACTCGTATGTAATTTATAACGAATTAAATTATTAACTATATTTCTTATATTATTTGCAAGATTATTTTTCACATGAAAGAAAAAGATCAGGTCTGATTACAATTTTGAGTAATTGTGAAATCGGCTATACAAATTATTGAATATATAAAAATGACTACTCTTTTTCCTTTTACCATTTAACGTGAAGATTATAGAATGATAATCATGCGAATAAAAATTTAGATTTTTAAATGTATCAATCGTTTAGTTGGCTTCTATATGATAATAAACATGGAAAATACATCATCTTGCGAGAGATATCAATGGACTAAAAAGCTCATTGCCGATACAAGACGCACATCAAACGATACATCGCATCGTTTCGATACGACTTTTACATTTCTTTCTACGCTTTCTATTCCATAATTCTCGATATCGCATAACGCTTCAGAGAAGGAACTATGAAGCATTAAAGAAAGCGTACAAACAGAAACCAGTGGGTATTCGAATGAGAATCAAAGAGAAACGAGAATCTACATCGCAGAATCTGTTCGTCGAACTATATCATAAACAGAAATAACATAAATTTGAAATTCAACGGAATCGATACACGTCTCTGTTCACAGCGGCGGAAGGTAGCCCTGTCGCGAGGCTACGTCGACAGAAACTCGAAGTAATCGATAACGGCCGAACGATAATGCATGGCTCACCTCCGGCGTTGCAACGAAGCTCAATATGGCTTATGCGCTGACAGCGTAATGCGAATGATAAAACTGAGCATAGTATACACCGGCGAGAGAGGCTATTGTCGCGACCGCCATGGAATTACCACCGATCGAGACGTGTGTTTTGCCGATCGTTTCTGAAAATTAATGCGGCAGCGTTGCATCAAACGATCCCCGCAAACAAATTGCCGACGCCGGGGGTTGCAATTTGCCCGGCGTTTACCTCTAACGACGCGCGCCTAGGGTCCTTGCACAACAAAAATCCGCGTGGCTACGCGTGACACTGCCACGAACCTTCAGACAATAGACTATTATCGAGTACAGTTATAGAACTCGTCTAATTTTTCCGGTTAACGTGTTGAATAAACATGTAACCTCTGCGAAGCAACGTTCAAAACGGAAATTTTAATAAAGTACGTAAATTATTGCATTTATTCGTATCAAACAGCACAAAAGGCTTATATTAACAGACGCAATAATTAATTTACTTCTGGCTTACTTTCCAATACAACCTGTACGTACTATCCTACGCTGTATATCCTCCAACTTATTTTAAAGTTCGGTTTATTTACAATTTCTCAAACGTGTTAAAAATTTTCATTCTTTTTCGTAACAAAGTTTCGTCTTTTTAAGGTGAACAGCTCGGGTATGCGTTTTCTATGACACGTTTTAAAAGAGTAAAATAAAAATGTAACTCTACTTCGAGGTATCCTTTACCTGTTATTGTACAAGTACAGTCTTCTCAGCAGCTGCGCATCGTGAAAAATATCTAACGATTTTCGGTCGATCCCTAAAAAGGTACAAGCTCACAACGAGGCATCCGTGAAAATAAATGAAGTACAAGCTAACTAAACTAGAAGCACGTACGAACAGCGTACTAAGAACGCACTGATTCGATGTTACTCTGTTTAATACCTCGTCAACAAGGGGCTCGATGATCGAGAATAGATCCTCGGCCAATTATAGATGCCTCGGTCAAAAATAGCCTCGATAAGATAGCATGCGAGCTCAGGAGACCGACGAGATTAACCACGATCAGAAAACTCAGACGATGATCATCGGCAGACACTCTTCGGAATATGTAATAGTTTGCACAGAGTAATTTGCGTGCGTCCATTCGAAAAAAAAAAAAAAAGAAATCCCGATTGTCACTCCGCGGAGGGACCAACCGGCGTGCAAACAGTTTTATGACATCCGAGTGACACGATCGTGAATTCCAACGAGCAACGGGCGCAATAAGACTCGCGTTTGCCGGTTCAGACGCTAAAAGCCAAGCAAATGCGCTGAAAGCCGGCGCATCGGCGCTTAATTAAATTAAATCTAAAATCAATTACCGACGTGTACGTCGCTTCCGTGCGAGCGTCTAATCATGCTGGTACTCGTGGAACCAGATGGAGTGAAAAGGAAAGAGAAATACATTGGTAGAGACAAAGCGACGAGAACGGAGAGAGAGAGAAAGAGAGAGAAAGAGAGGAGGGCCAGAGATAGTTGGCCGCGCGGCAAAAACATAAATCCTCGTAAAGCAACGCACGTGAGTCCATACCGGTTACGGGACGCCAGCAATTATGTAAGTATTCCGAGCCGATGGTCGACGATTAAATCTTCCAGTAACTATGTGTGTGCTCTGTTGCCAGTGTTCTCTTTGTACGCGTGCACGTGTATAGGTATGTGTAAGTCGCGCTGCTGTGAGCTCGTGATCGTTAGGCCAGAAGATAGCGTGGGATCTCTCTCTTAACAGTTTTTATAGAGCTGTTTAGCGAGACCGTCCGCGATACGGGACTTTCAGCGGATGATTAAGCCTGTTGAACAACCGATAGCTGTATGTAGGTACTTACGCGCAACGTAAGTACGATGCTGTTCTGCTCTGTTCTATTCTGTTCTGTTCTTGTGAAAGAGCTCTTAAAATTATTCTAAAGAAGCAATTGAAAAAATATAAGATGCCTTATTTCCGGAAACACTTGCAATAATCTACGTGATAACGAGTAATGGGCGGTTTATGAATAGAGTATCTATAAGTTTGTACGTGGAAGTGTCTACAATATTTTTTTCCTGGTTAATGTCTTTCGGTGCTTCGAAATTTATCTTGAACGGTTTGAACTTCGACCCTGCGAGACGTTTATTATCGCTAACCAGAATCTATTCTCTTCGCCCACGAGCGTGTATTGTAATCCTAACTAATAACACGATTCGGTGATATTAGATTTTTGAAAACTGCAAAACACTGTTTTTGAATGTAATACAATACGTTATTTTGTAATCAAATTGATTAGCAAGGAAACTAACGCTCGTAAAAAAGGACGAAGTATCGTTTTTATCATTGTCAGTTTGGAATACTAAAAAATCTTAAATAACCATCCGTTTTTTAACATATCTTTTAAGTCGTATCGCTTTTATAGCAAGAGTGCGATTTGTGAGCTAGAAAAAATTCCACTAGTACGGAAATTTATACTTTCGTTAACCATTTCATACGAATATCGATAATTTGTCGTAACATCGACAGAAAATTTTTGTATAAATAATTTACTTATAGCGATAGTAAGTAATTTGTTTATCAATATCTTTGTACGCTAATAATGCTAATCTGATTATAAATTATAAGAAATATTTACGATATTAAGTAAAGGTATTTTATTAATCTTTTTTTTCGTATTTGGAGTGCAAATTATTTTATAATATACAAATGAAAAAACATTCCTTTATATACATTACAATCACTCGTTTTTCTTCCATTTCTACGTGAATTTCTTGCATATATTTTTACATATGATATAATATTTATTTTATCGCTAAATGTTGCATACCTATTTGTATTAAATTCTATGAATCAGTTTATTTCGCAATGAAACATAAATTAATACGTAATGCAACGATAAATATGTATCGACGTATTTTCATTAACATGCCATTACGATTTATATCGGACCTTTCAGTACCAAATATTACACTTCTTTAATTGAATAATCGCTATTACCAAACGCGGACCATTAAACACCTGCTTTCTACATGCACACAATGCAATTTATAACGTTTATTACCACAATCTGAAATCGTTTAAAGTGCTACCTCATCCACAGAAAATCTCGTATAATTTATCGCAATACACGGAATAACGCAATCGATATAATTCGTTGCGATATTGTTTCGGGGACAAAACGAGAAATACCATTATTACTATAAATCACGACCAAACAGAAACACCCATCCTGTATTCGATTAAGCCTAAAATCAATTACAGATACCCGCAGAATTTCCGAGGATCGTTCGATCGGTCAAAAGAAACGAGCAAGAAGAGCCACGACGGATTGAACGGATCGTAGTTAGAAAGCAAAAACTCAGATCCTCGTATAAACCGGCACACGTGACTCTATACGGTTGCGGGATGCCAGCAATTATGTAACTATTCCGTGCCGATAGTCGACGATTAAATCTTCCAGCAACTATGCGAAATGCAGCGCACATATTTCTCTACACAACGGGTGTACCATAATTTTCTCCGTGCTGATTCTGATTTCTATTACTGTAGCGTAAAAGTTGTTATTTATTGAATCATAGATAGGAAAGATAGTACTCTTGGTAAAATGGTATTTTGTTGATTTTTTATCTAGAAAGATATAGATTACCGTATTTGAAGTAAAAAAAAAAGGTATCACACTGCGTGGATTAAAAGAACTTTACAACCGCAATTATGTATACATATATATGTACTTCTTCTGATCGTTTAGAATTTATCGAAGCAGTTAAACATCTACAGCAACGAGATCTCGTGTTGGTCAATTTCTGATTAATTGTTACAAGTGCGACAATCTGGAACTGATTTAAAAACGTTCATAATTTTATTACGCGAGAACTATGAATTCCGATTTCCTTCCTCATGAATTTAACACTTACGAGAAAAACGACGGAAAGTAATAAAACGAACACACTGTGTGGCGCATCCAAGTCGATAGTTCTACTTATAAACGAACAATCTTATACACCCTGTACAATCAATACCTCAATCAATACAATCAATCGCCCTGTGTATCAATAAATCTCCACTTGAAAAATAAACCACTAAATGATAACAATCATTAACTAAGAATAAAAAGAGTAAATAAGTGAATGAATTCACAGAAGCCACTACATTGAAATATAACCAGTAGCTAGTTCATTTTGGTTCTTATGTTAGGGATAACTACAAACATCCCTTCCGGTGGACTTTGTAATACGAAGAATAAACGAAGCTTGGCCATGGTTTATTTATCCGGTGATTTAATCAATTCGGAATAAAAGGTCCAGCCACGGATTGACCGCTGATTGGCAAGAAATCGACCGGCACGCCGAAAAACTGGTATTAGTTACGGCTGAACAGATAAAATCGTCTTTCGTTCTGGCCACGAACGAAACTGCGGACGCTACGAGTACGGACGAGTTTTTCTGCGAGTTATGGCAGCCAAGGCGACACGAGCATTTGTAGGTTTGCGATCAACGAACTATCTCTCGACCATCGAAACTGCCCGCAAGAAATCAGTCCGAACGGAGACACGCCGAAACAGACTTTTTCCAATGCTCCTTTCACGACAAGAAAAGTTTTATGACGAGGGTGGATTGATTCGATAGACGATCTCGACCGTCTTGATTCGAGATTAAGCCAGCTTGCCCTTGCTTTTGAAGCAAAGACCACAGAGTAATTTCGTGAATTTGTAGTATAAATCTCAATCGATATCACATATCAGGCAACAGTATTATAAATTACGAGCTCAATAAATCGTGTAGCGATCAAATTAAAACAAAAATTAAACTTTTAAGGGTAGGAGGTTACTGACAAACGAACAAAAAGTATTATTTTCACGGTAAATGAAGGAGATATGGGAAAAACACGACAAATCATTTTTGTTGATCCTTTTATTTTGAGTTATTTCGTAGCTAAGCTTCAAAGATATGCCTCTTACGAATAAATAACGTCTATAAGGTTTCTCATATTTAATATTAACTTAATATTAATTATAAGAAATTATATAATGAAAATTGCTCGAGGTGCACTGTTTAAGGTACAGAAATATATATATTTAGTTTGACAATGGAATAAAAGGACGATTTTGATAACATGGCACTGATTAACTATGTATTACATTTTTTGCATGTCAATTACGATTATTTATAAGTTTTTATCTCTGAAGGAAGGTAAATGTCCTTGCTTTATTTGAAACAATAAAATATTATTCTTTAACCATAAATACTTGAAAAAGTAAATTATACTAGCATTAATAATATCCAATGTTAAGATATTTTATTGCTTTGTGTAAATTATTCTTATAAGAGAGACTAATTATCTCAACAATTCTTTATATTAGATACATAACGCATAGTATAATTAATGATTACCAATGAATGTCAATTATTAACTGAGTAATTACTTCCAATAGCAAAGGGAATTGTATATATTCGCGCATGATAGCCCTCAGTCAATCGATTGGCTATTTTTATTCCCACGTAACACGTTTTCTTTATCGATCAATAGGATTCCTGGACAATTATTTCCCCAACCGGTGAAACAATTATCTGCAAACACGATAATAGTAATTACCGTTTTACATGAAGCTGAAGGAAGCTTGTCGCTGGAACACGATAATAGTTCCTTTAGAAAAACCCAATTCACCATGATATCATCTTATTCAACTGAAATACGCAAAAATCGCGCGTATTTTATAGCCTTCGAGAATCAAATTAAAAGACGATTTAACTTTCTATTAAATGAAAGATAAATGATATTATATCGAATCAAAAAAGCTCTTTTATCTTTCCTTCTGAAAATGAGGAATTTTTTCAGAGAGTAAAAGAAATAAAAAGCTGTTTCAATTTGCGTTCATTATACATACAAACAGCATTTTAAAATTCCATTTTCACATTAGAATTTCCATCACGCTAAAAGGATATATTATATAAATAGCATCGTGATAACGTTATCAAAAGTATTCACGTAACTCTTCGTCTTTTTCAACAGCGATTACAATGGATCTCACGTTCCCTTAGTTACGGCAATTACACGTCACTATTGGTTTACCTAACTGTAGTAATTGCCATGAACTGGCTATTACAAAATTCAATGAACTACTATATTCATCGCGAACCAGGTTATTAAAGCCTACTACGCGGATAACATCCTATAATTAAACCGATCTGCATTCCGAACTTCAACACGACAACTTCGTGGGATTACAACGTGCGACGTTTAAATTTCAAAACTAATCCAAAGCACAAATTTTAACACAGATTTTAACACAGATTAACATAATGGATCATTAACTGAACAAATATTTTAGTAATCTTTTCAAAGTGTATGCCCGATAATTTTTACGTTCGAGGTAATCATGACACTTTCATTTTGTGAGAATGCTACTAAAATTTCAAAGTCTTTTACACATAATACATTTATACAAAGTATCTATAATTATTCAGATATTTTCATGAGCCATCGTACCTAAAAGCGTACCTAAAACCGTACCCGTTTCGTATCCGATTAAGTGGAAGGTAGCAAAACGGGAGCAAAAGCGGAGAAAAACGGGAAACAAGCAGACGCTTCCGTTCAACGCCTCGAACAGGACGAAGATCGTTGCACGATCAATTTACTTCACGTCGTTTGCACGAAATCTTTAACTCGGCAGTTAGTCGAGTTTATGGAATGCTTGAGTGCACGACGTGACCCATACGATCTATATTACGATTACGAGGCTGTTGGTGCTCGGAAGGGTTGTTTCAGTGTGAACGTTAAAACGGCGACTAGATCGGGCCGCGTAGCGTGTTTTCGTAATTGTTCGACCCACGCAGAGTGTGCAAAAAATTTTTACAGTTTACAGGACATCGTGTTCGCCGTCGCAGGCAAGCCAACCTCCTCCTCGTACGCGCGAAGTCAAATCGTTATTTTCCAGAGGTCATGTTGCTGACCCTGGTGTTTTTATCGCGATGTTTTACAAGCAACGATCTAGCATCCATGGTTCACTATACGGCGTCGCAATAACGACCATGATGTAGGGATTCGCGTGCAACAACTTTTTAACCCTTTCTGTACGGTCGTTTCTGCTAAAAAGCAATCGCGTACTAAAGTTATACGAGATGCGTTATTTACAGTTATGCTGGTAGAATTTCTATCGGTTTAGATATTGAACTATGTATATGGCTAAATATAGAGGCTGTCTTATGACTGGCAGGGAATGACTATACCTCATGAAGTATCGAGAAAATTTTATTTAAATATTTGACACGATAAATATTTTAATCGTTTAAAAATATCATTCATGCGTGTTGCTTCTTGCCAAAAAGGATTCAAGACATTACTTCTTGAATTATAATGTCGTTCTCGTTAAATAGTATAACTTTTTCTAGCAGGTGATTACGACGAACTAAAACAGTTTTCGACTTAATTATTCTGCATATCTTAAAATTGACGAGTTTTGAGATGCGTCATCATCGTGGCAAAGCAACGGTACCTATGCCTAGATAAAATGATTTTGTTTGTTAAAGTTTACTTACAAAAGAGTGTTCGTCAACGTGTTATTTTTCTATTTTTTTAATAAGAACTTTGTGTATACCGTAACTGAGAAAAAGGACAGACGCACACATAAGCCGACACCATAAATGCGATATTGATAGCGTGATTCGCTTCTTCTATCATTTTTTACAGAAACTATCTGGAAAAAATGTGAGCGTTGTATTTCGGGGGAATACAGTTCCTCTTGTGGTAGCAAGAGAGTAAAAAAAAACAAACAAAAATCGATAGGATCGCCGTTATTGGAAATCCGAGCGAATTTGAGACGAACGTAGCGAGCTTTGTGAAGATTTGTATCCTATTTTCATCTATAGAAATATCGATGCTACGTGGGAAAAAGTGGTTGTAAAAAGTGTTGGGGAAAAAGAATAGCCGAAAAGCAGTAGATTTTGGTGAAAAAAGATCGTCGCTTTTGAAAGATTTAGATTAATATGTTCGCCAAAAGTATTGCTTTTCTAAATAACCAAAATATAATTGTTTCGTGCAATTTACTTTAGAGACTACTTTGTATACGCTACTGAGTATATTGTTTCAATAAATTTCTAAGCTATATGAAGAAACGTTATCCTTTCTTTAATATAACATCTAAATCCATTGCAAAATTCTTCGTGATAACACATTTCTCATTTGTTCTCAAAAGTTAAACATTTCCTAACAAATTTTATATACAAATTCTCTAAATATCTCTACGGGAAAAGGGGAAATAAAATGCCGGAACAAGTAGCAAACGGTCTCTATGTTCATCGTTATAAAAAGAGATTTCCAAGCGGATCAGAGACGGGCCGGAGGCAAGCACAATGGAGAGCTGAATTCTAATTGAAATGTCTGTGGACAGAACATGAACTGGCAGAGATGTGGCTTCGTAGGCGCGTTAATAAATATGACGCTAAAAACGCGCGGGTCATTCTCTCGACCTCTGTGAAATGAAGATGATGGTGCAGACGTTCAAGAGTAAGCCGGTTATTTCATTCGTACCAGCCAGATATTAAATGCATCGTTTATTTTAATCTGCGACGCCGCACCATCGCGTTATGTACATCGTGTGCATCGAGCGCTTTGCAGCGAAAAACGTTGTTGCATCGTGGCGCATAATCGCGGGAAGAAGCACCTGGATAACGACGACCGAAGTGTGTTAGTCACGATTACGCCAATCCTTTTCTAATCGAATTCGACCATTCTCCTTGTTAGCGTGCTCTTGTGATCGTTTTCTGTATAAAAAAGCGAAATTGATCCGAGTGTATATAAAGATAGTTCTTTATTAAGTGAAACAGATGTTGAAATTGTTTTAAATATTCGTGCGTTTATTACGTTCTACTTGGAACTTTATTCGCGTACCTATAATCATTGAGAAATCGCGAAACAAGCGATTAACGTTTAAATAGAAAACAATTAATACATTATAAGGCGAAACGAGATCGAGAAAATTGGAATCCAGAGAACGAGCATGAACAGTCGAACGTTTGTTCGACGTCCAAATAAATTGCTCCGTGGTATTGGTCGTTGAAATATCACCAGAATCAACCAATAGAGACCGGAATGTCGACGTTTTTTCCGTGAGACGCCGCGCTTATTTGCGACGGCTTAGGTCGGAGCTTTACACGGCGCGTCCGGAGTAAAACAAACGGTGCAGTAAATATCCATCTGACACATCTATAAAGCCAATAATTGCATCGGCCTTGAAGCTCGCCGGCGATCGTCACGGTTCAAGCAACTCCGCGGG
>NT_178085.1:402228-429198 GCF_000188095.3 Bombus impatiens | reverse complement strand
GCCGAAACGTCAAATTTATTCCTGCGGAGCTAAAAGGCGAGAAGACAACCGTCGACTGCCCGTTGTTCCAAAGAGATTGTACGCGTTGCAATATGCCGAGTGACAATCAAAGTTAAAGTTACAACGAGCTTTTTGCTCTTCGACTATTTATTCTTATAAAGCGCAGAGATGTTCGGATTAAACGCCACGCTTAACTCTTTGTCCTGATGATACATTACGTATTCGTTTTGTAGTAATTATAGCATTACTTACATTAACCTTCATCTGTCAGAGGCTGAGTCATTGTCGTCACCAAAGTCAAATGTTATATTTGTATTTGTAATAGAGATAACTCTGGGATTGTGTTTTATAGCGATCAAACAAAGAACTGAATAGAAAGAATTTCTATCTCTGTCTAACAATAGGATTTATACAAAAAGTAATTTTTTAGTAATCTGGTGTTAGTTCACTATATCGAATTTTGAATAATACACGTGTACTCTTTTCATTTTCACAGTGCGTGCGATATTTCGATAAAAAATAGTCAATTGACTATAAAATCAATCAAAAGGATTATCGAATATGACTTCACGAAACAATATTTAACTTTTAAATAGGATTTTTAAATAGGATAATTGTGCGTGTATACCACTAAAAGTAACGAAATCAATTAAAACGAAATACACGTAATGTTCAACGTTCCACTTCACAACGAGTTCCAATCATCCGCCATCAATCACCGTAAAACAATTTCAACTCGCCAGCAGCTTTGTTCATTTTCAAACTCGATTCATCTCTCACAATAGAAAAACGATCCTCGAGGAATTGGATTGACACGTATGTACGTACGCGCCAAACACGGCTATCTCATTAAAGTCACTGTATTATCCGACCATTAGAACAATCGGGTAGACCTGTCCGATGGAATCCGTCAGGGATATCCACCATGAAAGATCAACGTCAAACGTCAACCTAACCTTACGGCCTGCTTACGGTGATTCCGGTCTGACGACCGATTTTTATTAATAGTCGTGCACAAAGAGAGACGAAGAGTTTGCGAGTGTCGTTAAGGGTCCATAGGGATCTGGACGACGTGGCAGTGTGCTCGACTAAAGTACGACCGGCATAAATATCGGCGATGCATGTCCTCTGGAACGGGCGCAATTAGAGACAGAAACGCGAGTAAAGAAACCGAGGAACGACGGAATGGGAAGGGAGGAAGGGGGTGGGAAACAGAGGGGAACCAGTCGACACCGTGAACAGTACCACGAAGTCGTGACCCAGCGTCGGAATGGAGTTATCGGCTATGAACCGGCTGCTAGAGAGCCAACCCGCGGCAGCGTGGATCTCGAAGGCGTAAATTGGTCGAGGGGGATCGTTTTATTACGAGAGGGGGATGCTAGGAAGGGCCAAGGGGGATGGAAGAGGCAAGGAAAAGGGACCACGGTCTCTGGCCACGAACTGGACGGTCACTGTGTTGCCTTCTCTCTTTCATTCTGTCTTTGTGCACGGGCTTCTTCTTCTCCCCCTGTTCTCGCGTTTTGTTCTTCCTATACAGTACGAGTACGCGAACGAAGAGGTGCCGGGACACCGTTGTGCTATACTACGGCGGCATACCATGGGCAAACCGTACCAAACCGTGCCGCTCCGTATCCGTGCCTCCTGTGCGGAATTTTGCTCGCTGACGATCAGCGGTTCTCATCGTTCGAACCTTGTTCCCGTCTTTTATGGTTCGCGTTTAAAAGGCCGACGAAACCTTTTTTCTCTGTCTATATACTTGATCGTTATTGCCCTGCATTGAATGTAGTACTGAGTTACGGTTAGTGGACGAGCGTACCTTTTCCCAGAGTATCTTTTTCGTGTTTGTAATATGTGAGATTGGTTTCTACGAAGTCAGTTAAATGGGTCGTTTATTGTTCCTGAAATATTCCTCTGGTATTGGATAATCAAGATTCGTGTTTAGATGGTAATCTAAATATGTGTAAATGTCTATGTGCTCAAGTTTTAGCAGTTAAAACTCTACGTATAATCGGAATTTTATTTGATTATCGGAATGGAAGTTACATATATATATATTTTTACTTCAATGGAAGCTAACAGTTGCTCAGAGGAAGAATCTAATTTCTGCGCTTATTTCTGAATCTATTTTCGAATTTTTGCATTACATAGCAATATTTCGTCCTGCATTAGAAAATCGGAGAAGAACGGATGTGACGAAATAAATAATTTAAAAAATAAATAAATAATTAAAACACATTACTGTTCGTACTAGCATAAAGATTTCAAGATCCGTAATAAAACCATCCACGTAAATCTTACATATCGTTGCCTGTACTTATCTTGCAACCAAAAAATTCCACTAATATTAATTTTCCATTAAGCGGTTCATAACGAATCGACGTCAAAATAAACCAATATTGATCATGATCGATAATTGTATCGTTTAATATTCGTTTACAATAAACTTAAGCTAACCAAGTCTTACCTAAAACGCGAAAAATTAAACATTCTATTTACGCGGATAGATGCAGGATAAATCTATTTCGCCAAGGAGGAAATTTCTCTATTGTGCAAGTAATAACTCCACTGGTAATTTCTGCCTCTGACTGTGAAAGACAGAGGACGGTCTGTCGATGATTGATGTCAAACGACGGACAATTAACTCGGTTGTGTCCACGTCCGTCTATCCATATCAATCAACAGTCACTCGAATCGTTAGAAATCTTACGGCTTATCGACAATAAATCGTCTTGTATCCCGTTTTCGACAAAGCACCGTCTCAATTATTGGCCGAGATTAAAAGTGCAATTCATTGTTTGATACGCGGATCGACCTTGAATTCCGAGGCACAGCATGAAACAAGCAGAATCGAACTGGTGTGTGCGTAACTATGGTGCGAGAGAGGGTTCACGGCTGCTTCGTGCGCCATAAATATTCCGGTGAACGCGCGAGCGCGGCGTTACTGGTTATCGCGGTCCCTGGCTCGACGATTAACCGCATTTAACAAACTAAATTTTACGAGCGAAACGCGGCCGGCTCGTTCGCGCCAATTGGACCGCGCGTCGAGACGTCACGCCGAATGGTTACGCGATTTCCTAGAATTTTCCGCCGCCCGATCCTTTCGATTGCCGTGACATGCAACTGCACGCGAAATCAATTTAAAATTACGATTTCAGCCTGAAATATACGAGCGCCTGTTCTTGTGTGAGTAACGTGACGATACGAAAATAACAGAGGACGATAATGGGACGATAAATTAAATTAGAAATATACATACTGACCGTATGTACGCTTTTGTAAGCACATTTTTTCATTCGAACATTAGGAACCTATGTTATTGTTGATGTAAATTGTCACACGGACTTTCGCGATGACAATTATACGTATCCTGTTTTAAGGCTGGTGTGTAAAATATTTCATTGAACAGTTATTTCAAACGATGATTTCCGATAACTGATGACTTGTATGAATAACTTTCCAATAACTGTGAAATATGTATAAATAGATGGAAAGTTTAAAACGCCCCACAAACTATATAAAATTCTACTCGCTGTTACGCGACTCATTATTTCTCTCCATTTAGTACGTTGTAAATCAAAAATCGATTTCACATTAAGTCACGGAGATTAAACAACAGATTCAAATTCGGACGCTACATCGCTACGTATTAATTGCAAACTCGATCGGTTTTCGTTCCCTGAAATATATTTCATACGGTTATATCGACAATTACCTCATAAAACAGTGAATATCTATTTGATGTGTGCGTGCTTTCCACTCGCAGAAGTTGATCCGCGATTGCTTTCGAGCGTTATAAATACTTTTATTAACGTCAAATTACACGCCGACACCCATTACGCTCTTCATTTGCGCTTAGTGAACAGCATGTTATATGAAATATAATAAACCGTTATCGCGCTTGGCAAGAATAATTTACTCGCTGAAAATTGATCTACCGCCCGTGTTTGCAAATACAACATGGTATATAAAATGTACACCATGAACGAAGGATCGTTATTTCGTTGAAAGCAGATCGTAAATTGCTTCTTACGTACAGATGCATACTTTCATTCATAAGTAGTACAGTAGTATCCTTTCGAATGTTGCAAATATTTCTATTAAAGTTCCCATGACTGATGACCAATTTTACGAACCTTATTTGTAGACGTTGAAGGCGATCTGTGAAAGATTTTATAAAAAATCGAGCGTATATTAATCAGCGGCAAAAACAGTTCAATCGATTTACGTTAATACTTTTCACATGAAGGTTTCACGAGTTCCTTGACTTTTCATCAGATTATAAATCCCCTTTCTCTAAATGTCCAACTTCAGCAATCCGAACGAAAGTTAAAACGTTACAAATGCTTGCCTTTGAGTGGGATAGCTGCTTTCAACTCGACTTTCCATGGATTATTTAACAGAGGGAGCGGTATATGAAATCCGTGGACGCGGCGATCCGTTTAACGAAATTAATTTCGCCGTTGGCAACGAACGCATAATCGGCCGGGATCGTAATTTGTGGCGTGTCGAACCAAGCGACGCGGAAGCGAGAGCGCGTCACGATTACGCCACGAAACATTGGAATCGTTGGACGAGCGTAAACCCGACAAAAGAAGGTCTCCTTCTATGGTACGTGGGCCATAAATATGTATTCTATAGGTTTCGTTCTGGTGCAGGAACGTACGCATCGATGAGTCCGAGTTATGCGTAGACGTGCTAATAACGAGCCGATTCTCTATTCCGCCGCGAATTCCACCCCTCTATTACACGGCACGCTTCCACCCCAGAATTTATAGACACCGTCAGCATTCCGATATTCCCGTGAGCTTGAAAGTCGTCGTTTCCCAGAAACTCGTCGAAAAATCGACCGGTTATTTATTCCACGCGGCGTTCTCGTTTGGCTCATTAACATGGAAATTGAGTTACTCCTAATCACCCCGAGATCGGTTAACGGCGACCAGCTTGAAATGCCTCGAACGCTTCAGCGTATAAGAGACTGGAAAAACGTGTTGTAAGATAGGTTTCGAGTGCTAGTTGGTTTTAATAATTAACGGTTAATAGCTTTAATAGGTTATGAGAACGTTGAAGAAAAAAGAGACTATTCCCTTATATGCATAATGTTGTCATTTGATAGCCTATCCACTGTAATATGTTAGTACTTGTAAAATTTCTTTGTAATTTAGTAGATACGTATTTATGTTTGTTAGCACGTAAGATGTCTGTATAATCGAATAAATTGAGCGTCTGTCTTTAAATAAACCTCGTTATGTTTCATTATCTTATTATTTCTATAACCATGCCTCGCTATTATTTGCTGATATTGCCTTATTCTGCACTTATTATTGGGGGAAATATTTTTAAAAGATTCTTCGTCGGAGAAATGTAACTATAAATGAAAGGAATTATGTAATTCATTAAATAGCGTAATACTTTTCTATACCAATCCCACCTTCGTGAAAAGAAATTATATGCTCCCTTAATTACTCGAATAAAACCGTGCTATGTTAACCCAGGATAATAAAACTGCATTATTAAATATATAGTAGACTGAATTTACATTTAAAGGATAACGTGTTAAAAATGATACGCGTAGCCGAACGTACTGCACAGAAAAATAATTCGGCTGTCAAATAAAAACGCTATCGTCATTCTTTAAAAGGTTAAATTAGCCGCGAAAGTGGCTTGATTCAACATAATTCGCGTGCCTCATTAAAGTCGATTAACATCGTGTCTTTACACGTTTCGCGTATGAATATACATGAG
Organism: Bombus impatiens; assembly: GCF_000188095.3. NCBI lineage: Eukaryota > Metazoa > Arthropoda > Insecta > Hymenoptera > Apidae > Bombus > Bombus impatiens. The sequence continues at coordinate 423,456 of NT_178085.1, read as the reverse complement.
GACCATAAATTTTCCCGCTTAAATATTAACGTTTAAATAACAGCACGATAATTTCCGCTGTTTACCTCTGTTCAACAAGGTGTTTGCACGGCGCTGTTCAGAAGCACGACAAAGGAGGGGGAAGAGAAAAAAAAAAATAAAGAACAGAGAAAAATGAGTATGAGCCTGAGGTGAGGAATATTAACTGTTCGAAGAAAGAGAAGCGTAGGGGTCTCGAAGCGAGGAATTGCTTTTATGAAGGGAAGAAAGATAACGAGCTCGGATAAACGGCACGACATGTTGTTCGCCATGCAAACGAGTACAAACAAATAACGTAACTGTCCAGGACCGCGATATGTCGTCGTTTAACCGGCCAATACAAACGTCCGACTATTAGCATAATCGGAAACGATATCCATCGATAAACTCGGCTGACTTGCCACAATTCACAACGCGTGAACCGAACATTTTCTGAATTTAACAAGTAGGACTCGTTAGTGGCAATGATAAGATAACGACAAAATTAATGCGCTACTAAGTTTGTTCGTGGCGATGGTTTTAATGTAAAATATAACAGTCTGTGTATCTCGTGACCATTAAACGGTTCAATGGCGAAATCGAGGAACGTAATGAAACGTAGGTTCCAACAGAAATGTTTCTATTAACGATAAGGTTGAAATATTTAATATTTGTCTATAAACTTACGCAATATGAGTATTTTATAGTGTATGTGTTTGACGATAAATCGACCAATATTTAGCTAACGTTGAAAATGTATCGAAGTATACGATTAAGCAGTATTCACGGTGTTTCAGAAGCTGTGACACTAGTACATAATCTTCCAAAATTTGGTACATCTATTTTAACGCCGCTTTCACCTATTGCTTTTTTCATTTCACTTATTTAACTTTTTTACGCTTACGGATCGTTCAATGAAAAGATGTAATAGATTCAATGCCTGATTTTGAACTCGAATACAATAATTTACATTTCACTTGTACAATGTACAATAATTTATATTATTTGTGTTTTTCACTCTGATATCTACTTTATCAGAATATAATTGGTCATTTGTAAAAAAATGTATGTTTATCTTTTCTCAAAATTTGAAACCAATAATCATTTATATTCATTACCTAATTAATGAAATTTATAAAGTAGCTGTAGATATTTCTAGACATAAATATACTATCGTAATGTAACCGGTTCGTTTTATGTCTCAATAAAAACATTGAATAATCGATTGTATGACAGTTTGCCCTGTATTAATATCAGAACAAGAAGTACAATATTGTACAATACAATTTTAAGACTAATTATAAGCTCAAAAAGAAATATGTTTATATGTCGTCATTAAATTCTTCTATTTTAAAGTCACACAGAAGGAAAATGATATGGAAGCTTAATAAAGATTATCCCATCGATGGATATTTTCTATTTACAAACTTATCGAACTTAAAATCTCATCTTTACCTATATATGTTACGCTATCCAGATCGTCAAGTTACAATCTAATACGAATTATACCTATCCATAAATATCTAACCTAAATTCTTCGTAAGCGCTTAAAAATTCAATACTCGAATTTCGTCGTCACAACCATTGTACAGTCACTTGCTTATTGTTAGTCGAGTCGACACGGTGAATCAGAAACGAGATTGCGGCATCGAAATCACCGCGAAATCGTGCGGGACAAGTCCCGGGACTTGTCGCCTGTTCCGCCTGTATTTCACAAACGGAGCCATTATAATGACATTTAAACGGCGCGCCGCAGATTGTACAGCGACGGGCATAACCTTTCCTAACCGGCTGATTTATTTGGCACTGAGTTGAACCAACAAGCGGTATCGTGAAGAATTACGAGGGCGTGATGAATCTAATAAAATGGCCGTGCACTCTGGCCCTCAATTCGTGACGCTTTTCGCTTCTCGTTCGATCTCTCGTCGATGTGGTTCTCGTAACCAAATTAAAGCTGTTGTGCTTTTGTTTTTTCTTTTTTATTGTAGAGTATGATCGAGTGGTCTAAAACGGTGCCACGAAAAGGAAAATAATTTTAGTTTTCGAACTTCGATGGGTGTTTGCTTATGACGTGAAATTATTACTTTCTATTTTAATATTTTTAAACTTCAAATTCGCCGACTTTTTCGGTTTTAATACATGAGATATAGTTTCTTACGTTGTAACTTAATTTAGTAGAAATTACATCAACGTAGATATCTATATTGCTGGTTTAAAAATTGTGAAAATAATTGAAAATATAGACGAACAATGAAGAGTATTTGGAAATAGTTCATTGAATATTAATCACTTGAGATAAAGCGTTCAATGCTATTTATAAATACATATCATGTTATTAAATTATGACAAAAAATCATAATTCTTTAACCGAAAGAAGAACCTTAAAAAGAGAAAAACTTTCACACAAGGATACAGAAATAGAACTGATTAGTGTTCGTACATGTTCCATCAGTTCACCATCAATTTTTTGCATCATCTGAAATGCAACTTAATAACATATCTTTAAAGACAAACAAAAAGGAAAACCGATTAAGGAGTGTTTCGAAACGTCATGGTTTAAATCTCCTTTTTACCTTTCGCATGCGTAATCAACACGCAACCCTCACGAAGCGACGGTAGCATAATCAAACTCGGCCCGACTCGTTCAAACTAATGATGCCCCGATCATTTTTCACACGAAACAATCGGCCGATTGCTGTTCTCCAGGCTTCTAATCGAGTTCTCGTCGAGCAAAATTCAATCGAGAGAAACGAGTTCGCTCGTCGTACGACGAACCGCGTCGTTTCAGCATCTCTTTCCTCGAAAGTCAAGAGTCAATCCTGCGTCAAAGATTCTACTTCCACATCCATGAAATCGACGCGCCTGGCAGACCACTCGCTGGAAACACAGATTGTACGCGTCGGCACGCGCGCGCGCCATCGAACACACGCGTCTTTCTGTTAGCGACGCGACGAGTCGAGTCGAGTCAAGTCGAGTCGAGTACACATAGTACGAGGCCCTGCACACGTTGCAACGGCGCATGAGTCGGTGACCTTGAGTCACGCACGATGAAGCATCCGTTTGAGTGTCGGTCGAGGAGCAAAGGGAGAGAACACCGGGGAAGGAAGGAACGAAGCCAGAACCAAAGCTGAAGCTGAAGGAAACGAAGAGAAGAGGAGAAAGGCAGAGAGAAAGAAAGAGTCAAAGGGAGGAGAGAAATAGCAGGCGCGAGTGGCAAGGGAACGAGCCGCGAACCAGACGAGAGGAACAGAGACCGGATATAAAGAGACCGAACAGGAGGGATGAAAAGGATGTTGAAGAGGGAGAAGAATTTTATGGCGGAGGAGCTTAACTAACCCGCGTAAGTATTCTCGTGTGTACTCTAAGGTATAGTTTGCTTCTTTTGTAGCTCGGTTTGCACGCGTCTGCTCACGTTTGCGGCTGTTTGATCGCGATTGTACGCGTGTCTGCGTATGTCCGGGTCACGCAGACGCGCGCGTTCCCCTCGAGACTGAGCTGTAGGAGGTTTGTCCGTGTTCGATCGCATCGTCTCTGTACGCGCGTGGATCGTGAACGCTCGTGCGCGGCCGCGTGAATCCGCCACGCTTCGTTGAATCGCAATGTGGAACACGTCTTGGGATATATACACCGTGGTTCGTGCCTTTTATCGTTATTCGACATTTATTTGTTCGCCGCAGAAACGGAACTCCGGTTACGCGGCGGCGACCTAGGCGAATTCACGAGCCACAGGAGAGCCTAGATTCGACCGTGGAACAGTTAGCTTCTATCGCTCAGTCCCTCTGGTTCTGATTTTCCATTCAACGTTGCCTCACGATTTCTGCGAAATAAAATCTCTGGATAGCGCGAACGGAACTCCACCAAATCCTGCACCACACTACTACTTTTTGTACCTTTGTTTTTAATTGAACGCGAGTCCGTCTATGGGAAGAATAGTTTATTTTACTCGTTCTCTTACTCGTACGATTTTCAGCCAAGCTCGCGCCAATCTATCGAAGAAAGCATACAATTGTACAGGATTAAACTGATCCCAAGTAATCTCGCGTAATAATATCGTATACACGATATAGCTTTATAATACTGATGAGTTAGAAACTAGAGGATTATAAGGTTCTTTGTATATCAGCGTGCTGTTTGCGCCGTACGTATTTCATGTTCGGGATTATAAAAAGCACAATGAATTATTCAAGTGATGCTATTTGAGAACCGCTGTTACAAGACTCCCTTGTAAAACGAGAAGCCAAACGTAATCCCAATCAGCTCTCGCGCCTACACGAGGGAATCTTTCTTCATCGTGAGCTAACAATAAGTCACGAATGGCTTCACGGATTAGCAGTAAAACCAGGAAATCTTCACGGAGGATATACACGCGTGTACAAACAACTACGTACAACTTCATTCGACGCAATTACACGAATTCAAATGCGCAAATCCTCCCTCTTAACTTTTGTCCCTATAAAGATGGAAAGAAAAAAAATGTAGTCCCAATTGTTTTTGTAAATATATCGTCATCTTAGATTTTACATACGTGTAAGATTACTTATTAAAATCGACAAGAAATAATAATAAACGAATTTAATAAAAATAGCCACTGTAGTTAAGCGTTTTCAAAATCTAATCCATTCGTGAACCATTCGCTTCACATATTACAAACCTATGAAATTTCACTATATTTTAAAATGATTAATAATTTATAATAATTGTGTTTTATTATAAACGGTGTGAAATAATAGTAAGCGAAGTTCAATAAAATAAAAGAAAGTCTACAATGCCTTCCAAGATTGGCTGCGTTTATTGGCCACTTTATAAGTAGCATCAAACTCGTGAGGTTTATAAAATACGAAAGAATCTCGATCATGTGAAGTAATATCTTATTATAAACGATTAAAAATGATAATAAAGAAAATTCAATAAAGCTAAAGAAAGTTCTTGAAGTTCCTTGAAACCCATCCCATCCATTCATCACATTATAATCGCCATCAAACTCACGAGATTTATAAGACGCCCAACAACCTCGTCAGAACAAAAACGTAGTTCAATTTCCCTCGATCGGGAGAATTAAAAAATTAATAATTGCCTAAGGACAAAAAGTACGACTCAGATGATGCCTATCATTGATGAAGGCACGAGATCATCCTCGCTATTCTGCACTTGACACCACACGCTCGTAACAAGTGCTAGTTGTTGGGTGGCTGGTTCTGCCGCTTCTCCTTCGTTCTTCCTTCGAAATCGAGAGTCCATTGGCTGGAAGCGCGCAAAACCAGTCTCTGGAGGGTAGAGAAAGACGAGGACGGGGCTGGCCGGATGAATCGGGAGAAAGAGAGAGATAGGAAGAGGCAAAATTTCTTTGAGGAATTTACGGTGAATCATGTTTTCCCGTGGCAAAACTCGCTTTCGATGAGTCCAGTTTAACTGCGCTCACGTCCACGCTGATTTCCGTTTCGATCGATTGCCGATTGTGGTTAGGAGATCAGTGGACCGAACAATGATTTCCAAATCAAATTGCGTGGAAAAGTACTGCGTTCCGTTTAAGGAGATATTCGAACGTTATATATACAGGGTGTTCCTGGTAAGTAGATCAAGGTATAAGTATCTCCGTTGCGAGTGAAGTTGAGAAGAATCAAAGGGAATTAATAATTTTAATAATATTTTTAATTTACTTTCGATTACTCTTGCACTGAATTTATTTCTAAGGTGATATCTTATGAAATATCCTACATTAGTGCAAATAAAAATATGATTATGTAAGATATATCTTTTATTATTCATAGATTATATGATACCTGTACTTATTACAATTAAAAATAATTCGCCTACGCTGACTTTAGCTTTAATACTAATAGAATGTTTGATTAACACATATAGCTAGATATATTTTTCAAATTTAATTCGTACGATTTATCCAATTAGAGTAAACACTCAGTAACAAAATGAAATGTTTCATTAACAATAATGCCTACTATCAACAATTTCAAACATGTACCTCGATGTTCATTATAAACTACAGGAATATTTACGTTTGAATTAATGTAGCAGCCGTAAGGACTGAATAAAGAGAATCGCTGATAAAATCTTGCTCTGCCCTAAAGAGAAAAGCTCTTGCAGTCGAAAGGAGAACGTGACTCATATTCTCTCTGTGCAACTCACTTTCAGAAGCACTTAACGACATCCATGTATAACGCTCAACTTCTAATCCGAGTCGACTAAATATCTGTTGCTAATTGAATGCACGCGCTCACTCGCTGCTGTGATTAAAGTTACTCGGTGGACGTAATCTGGCTGCTCCAACTTCTCATTATCTTCTTTCCTCGAATAAACTAGCGAGCGTAGCAACCCTAATTAACAAACGAAAAAGTTCCAAGATTCCCGCGAGAGACGTCAACGCGTTACTTAGGCCGCGATAAACAGACGGAAAAATTCTTATGAATGACCAAGACACTGCGAGAGCTGCGACGCGACCATAAACTAAAAACTAAAAGGAATCAAACACTTTTTTTAACCACTGCGCTGCTCTGAGAAGTCGCCGCTTTTCATTAGCATTTCGAGCGCGTAGTCAGAATTCTGCTCTTTGAGACCACACTCGCTTATCGTTCGCGCGGAATCTAGCTTTTTAATTAAAAGGAAAATTCTATCCAAAGTTTTGCCATTGTTAATTAAAGGATATTATCACATAGATGAACGCGACTAACGACCAGCTGAATCGTATTATTCACGAGTGCAATTAAAATTTCGTCATTTTCCATTCGTTTCTTTTTGTACACGTAGCCAGGTAATGACACTCGTTACTTATTTTTATGTAAATCTCATTATATTTTGTCAGACAAGTGACGACGTCTCGACGTTTAATATGATAGGGTGAAATATTAATGATGCGCCATCAGTATGGTACTTACCCCCTTGGAATGATTTATCGATGTATGCAGCGAATGTTAAATGAAGTAAGAGACTGAATGGCAGAAAATGAAGAAACGCGAAATGCATGTAATAAGGTAAAAAGCCAAAAGAACAGAAAGCTTATTAGACTCGAATCGTGAAATATGTATTATCTTAAGGTTCTGCCACTTTTTCGATAATATTGTATTATTCAAGATACATGTACGTAGTTGAAGTTTCATAGCATATGTATCCTATAGTTTGTTGCATGTCTAAATATACTTACAATATATTTCTTATTAAATGCATTGTATAAAAGCTATCAATGTGTGAAATATTTTATGATAAATAGCAAGAAGTAAAATCAAAAAGAAGTTTTACTTTTCATCTTTTTACGTTATCTGAACTTGATTCTTTAACAAACTATGAAGAAAATAAATATAAATGCAAAGTTAAGCGATCGAACAAACATTTGGAAGAAAATAACGACAAACACGCGCGAAGAATTAATACAATTCCTGTAAATAAGTAAAACATTATTAACTAATACATCGAAATAATTTTCAAGTATATGCTTAATTTAGATCGTATTACACGCATCATTTACATTTCATAAGAAGTACCTTTTTGTCCGAAAGAAATCCATTGTGCATAGAAAATAAAGCAATTTAGTCTGTGTATTTTTATTGATTTTGAAAGATCGTCTCATGAATAAAGTATACTCTTCACTGGCCATTTTGTACCGGCTGCAAGGTCGTTGCGGGAGTTAAACTGTGAAACCATTATAAGAGACAACTGGTTTGAAGGCATGATTTATCCTTGAACTTACACATACATATACACCTGTGCAAGCCTACGCGCACGCGTTCAAAGAGTCCAATGCTAATTTCGCTTTGTACAACAATGCTTATTCATCTCTTTCGAGACAGGTCGAATTCCATTTATCGACCGTCTGATTTGTTACGGCATGGCAGTTTAATGGCAACACAAATCTTTGCAAATGCAACTTTATATCCGCTTAAATAAAAATATAAGCACGAGTATAACTATGGAAAGTTTACATGTCCTGAAATACTTTATATACTACGTATTTACTTCCCTTCCCAATTTTTCACTTCTTCACATATCAACAAACAATTATCTATATTTTGACAAAAAGTAAAATGTAAGCTTTAGAAACTGGAGTCTGAAAATGAAAAATATGAAACTGAAATATAGAATAATAATGAAATCGCATAATTCAGTTATGTGATACAAGGGATACAAATATAAGAATGAATATAGATTCTGTAACTATGTTGAATAAAACAAATTTTTGGAACAAATGTTATTAAGGACTATAAGTCTTTCAAGATCGAAGAAAATCGTCTCTTTGGAAAACTCTTAGAAAACTCTCAAAATTATTTCCTACTATTTGTATATTAAATCTTTCAAGAATCAATTCCTGCGACAGTTTTAAAAATACTTGTCACTTTTTATGTGTCTCCCATTCTATATATAAGTATACTTACATATAAAGATACATATAAAAATAGATATATAAATATATATAAATATACTAATGAAAATTTTGATCAAATTCTTAAGTAATGTTACTTAAAATAACAAAATCAGACATGGTAACATTTGCAAGCAATTTCATGAGAATTGATACGAAAGTATTAAAATATCATGATGCGGTTTCAACGATTAGTCTCATTAAAATACTGCGGGATATTTTGTATTTCGAAATTAACCGAATTTCAGGTGGATAAATTTATTATTTGATGTTACATCCGAGCGTCGTTTCCTACAAATTTTATTGCATACGTGTGCATGACATAACCAATTCAAAAATATTATTACTCGCAATTGCAGCAGTAAACACGATCCAGATCGTTCCATGCATTTACAAATGCAATGGAAAATAAACGATTTATACCTTTTAATTATACCGAATTATACCTTTTAACGCGCGTGGCTTCGTTCGTGGTATTTATGCAACAGGAATCTCAGTTAACATCTTATCAAATATATTCGGTTAAGTAAATACTGCGAAACGAGGGGGGAAAACATAGAAATACATTTCAAAATTAAAATAAAAATGAATATTATAAAAAGGTAAATTAATTCCTGGATGCATAATAAATATTCTTTCCAATAATAAGAAGAAGATATATGTATACATAAATAAGTAACATTACATTAGTATAAAACAACTTTAATTAAGAATATTATCCATAAAAAAATTTCAATTCCTATAATGAAGAAGGACTAGTAAAAATACATATGTATATGCAAGAACTGTTAACAGTTAACAGTTCATTTCTCCGAAAAAGGAAAATACACGGCTACGATAAATATATACATAATATATTTAAACAACGAGTGTCATTTCTATTTGAGTAATTGAATTACTATAAAATCCTTATTTGTTTCGTGAATATGAAAAGAACAGGATACTTTAAGAGCCATTGCACTATAAGTAGCTAATATTAGAAAACCAAAGTTAAAATCGCCGACGCAGTATACGTATTCAGTTCATTATCTTATCTTACGAGCACTTTCTCAGAAAGGAAATTTTACTCTTTCATTCCCTGAAACGAAGTTTGAAACGGATATCTGTAAAGAGTTTGCGAAATAAACCAGTATAAAACAAAGTTTGAATTTAGAGTGCAAGCTTCGGAATACTTTACACGAATGATTTCCCTCTTCAATTATCGAAGAACAGATTAATGAAAAACAGACATCGGATATTTCTTCGTACAAGAATGTACGTATATACGTATTTCAAGCTTTATCAGTGCGAAAGCGCAAAATACGAGCGATTGCAACGCGATGGATATGCGCCCATTTATGCATTCGCGTATTTATGCTCACGTACATACACAAGATCTTTACTGCACGTGTACGGACACCGTGGATGCACACCATAGATGCACACGATGGGGCTAACAGCAGCATGGAATGTCGTCGTAGTGGCGCTCAACTCGCCTCTTTAATTCACACGTACCCTTCGTGTTCCACCATCTCGAATAAAACATTTCGTCGATTAGTTGAATCTTCGATCGACCTTTTATATTTGCTCCATGATGGCCTACTTCTGCTCGAGATCCACGTGGGCCCCATTACCATTCTTTTACGATCACAATAACGATTCCAGGTACTATAAAAATTGCAATGGTTATGGTACGGTGAAATCGTAGATACGTACATCAAGTGTTTTATGTTGGCTGGAACATTTAATGGATACTAAGACAAGTCGTAAAGAGGAAATTGTCCGTACTGCGGCTGCTTGCAACCAGGTATAATTGCATAGGTCAGGTTCGTGCAGCTGATACCGTGTAAACTTTCTGACATACTGAGGAATATATCGACTTAGTCTTTGAGTAATCGTTTTTCTTATAACGCGATATTTTGTTAACTACTTTGATCGAATTTGTGGAAGAACTTGAAAACGAAATTCTAGTAATTATTGTCCACGTAAAAATCACGTATCACGTCTGTTCGTTAATTATTCTTTATTTTTATTGGTTGAATAAGAATAGGAATAAGAATGAAATACAAAAATTTAATCATAGAAATTATCATTCCATGTAAATAAATATCGTGTGTTATATACCTATCTGGTTATTTTCTATTTTCACTCGTTAAATAGGAAATGCATAAGATAGCAGAAATAAGGTAAATATATTAAAATTAGATCGGTCAGCCTGTTGAGCTTGGCATCTCATAATTAACACAACTTATAAATAACATAAATTAGAGAAATGAAACGGATTTCGTAACAAGGGTTTTGGATTTAAAATATCAACGATTAAATTTCTATAAATTTTATACTTTTCATGCTGCACTGACTATACAGTACAAAACAAATATGCCAAATGGTTGAAACAAAATAAAATTGATACTTTCGAAATACTCATGCAAATACAGTCAGTTACGAAATGTACGTACACCTTTTATAACAAGGTTAATTTGATTAAAATAAATTCCATGTTTCAAAGTTAATTGATCCTATGCCAAGTAGCTCAATTAAATGCTACTTTAAAGGTAAACTAAGATCCTTACAAAATATTAGTATAATCTATAGTTTGAAATAACAGAATTGTACAAACATAATTTTTCTGCTTATCTGTTTCAATATTTTTGTAGCATAACAAATATACGTATTATTATATAGAATTTATTGTCACTTCATATGCTAATAAATAAATATAGCATTATATGTATGATTTATTATACGTATATACACATACGTGTCTCCCTCGAACGATCGTAAATGAATGACAAAACAGATCATCTTAATGTCAATTTACGGATCATTCGAATAATGCGTCTACGAAACCAAGACAGACACACAGAAAAGATAAAAAATCTCTACGCGTACATAGAGAATACGCCGAATGATTCCATCTGGTTGCTGTCTTTGAACTGCAAAAAAGGCGAACGTATTCAGTGGTCTCCGGTGCGATTCGTCTTCTGTTTCCCGGTGATCCGATCGTTTCCCTCTCGTCGTCGACAAATATCGCCAGGCTGGAGAGGATCCTGGCCGAGGAAAGTTGAACATGCCCAGAATGGTCGCCGGCAACGACAGCAAACTGCTCTCCAATAAGATTCCACGGATATATGGCGAGGAGCGGAAACGATTTGCCTGCCAGGCAGAATTCCCTTTCCACGTCAGGAAAATCGATTACCAGTCTTTCTTCTCCTCGGGCTTGTTTCAAGCCTGTTCCCCTATGGATAGATTGGCATCGAGGTCTGTCGCATAAATAGATAAGGTATCGATACATTATTCGCGAGCGGTGGCTCGCTCGCTGCTCCAACGAAGTGCCAGGGATCGAAAAGGAACGAGTTTTGTAACCGAGCTTCTCGCGTATCCAAGATATGAGACATCTCGACGAGGACTTCGTACGCTCTTGCGAGAATTTCTGAAAGGCCAATCGATAATCTAGCTTCGCCTTTCGTAATTCGGTAGATGCGAACATCGATTATGAGGTTTAATTACACACTTTCATCTCGACTATACGAGTTTTGACACGAAACCAATTCGTTGTCAGATCGATGTAAAACGAAGTTGAAAGAATTTTTGAAACGCTCCTATTCTGTTTCTATTACTTATTATTATCATTATTGTTTTATTCATTTTTAATAGTACTAAGTGTTCATGCGAACAAGATAAAATGCGATAAAATTAGGACTAATTTTTATAGATACGTTTCTCCTTTAATTAGTCAACAGCTTGTTAAAACACAACCAATCGAGCTGCCCTATTTAGTTTCGATCGCAGTCAATAGACTCATCGAACGCAATTTCTTTATCTTCTTAAATGATATTGCCATACGTATGTACAGTAGAATTGCATTTATCTGAACTTGTCAGGGGACAAACGGTTTATATAATCGGAGTTCGCATAATAGGAGCTGGCCAATTATCCCTACTATCCATTACTTCTCGTTCATATAATAGGAGCTCACGTTCAGACGAACAAACTCAACTATTCAAAGTTCAGCTATTCGAACATCAAGTAAAATTTCGTTCAGACACATAGAATTCACATGCCTAAATAGAGTTCTACTGTAAGAGCATTCGTCTTTCGCACAAACAAGACTCCAAAACACGGGACAAAAATGATGAGAATTTTTTTCTGTCACCTATATGTACACGTTATTTTCCTCGAAAAGAACGATACGTAGTTGTCTGAAATTCATCCTCCGAGTAAAGGTTAAAATTTGCGATTATTCTTCTGCAAAATGTATTCTCTAAAGACGAGACAAGACGAAGAAGAAATAGAAACGATGAGATCAAAAGGATAAAGACGAAATAAAAGAAAAGTGGACGTGTTAATCGAGGCACGCGTCGCGAAAGACCATTTATCTGGTGTCATAGTCTCTGCTCGACGAAAGCGGAGAACAGGCGAAGAGGGTGCAATTTGAAAAATCAGAAAGTCTCGCAGTGTCGGAGGGTCGGTGATTGTGTGCGAGCGTTTGTCGCTGCTACAAATCTAATCCGTGCGTGGGCGGGAATTCATAGCGGGATTCCAAACTGCTGGTAACCTGTGGCGCATTGTTACAACCGGTAGGAGCAGAGATTGTCCCCACGGACACAGAGGAGCACCGCTTCTGTCGCCGGGCGAGATTAATTTCGCACGCCGTTGCAGTCTGACACCATACTAATACCACGTAAATAGGATCACAATGGCGGACCGCAGTTTCCAATCATGTCTCGTCCGTGCCGCGTCTCTCCTTGTATCCGAGTAATCGTGACCCCGCCTCTATGTATGCCCGGCCAACTGCGTCGATATAATTAAGACTTGACTCTAAGAGACCACCGGGCAAAATTAGTCTTCCGGGAATGAGCCGAGCCCTGTATGACCAGTCTTTGCCATGTAATTAATAGTAGGAATCGTTTTTCCATTCATACAGCTCAAAGTATAAATGGAAACGAATTAGGCTAGTTGTGAACTAGACTGTTAAGAGATGAAAATGATTATATGCAGAAATCGTGCTTTGAGAACATAAGGGAGATGTAAAAATTGAAACTTTTAACATTAATGTTAATAAGGTAATTTTTAATAACAATATAGTAATATTAATAACTTAGAATGTAAAGTGATTAAACATACTCTACTGTAGGAATGATTTATCTAAAATACAGAGCATGTGCTTTAAAAACAATAAAATATTAAAATATAATGAAAATTATCTCAAGAAATGATCCTCTCAAAAATAATTGACATTTAACCAAAAATTGATATGTATCGTAAAATGGTAAGCTTAAGAACGTGAAAGAACAATTGCCTGGAACCTACACGTAGCTTCCGATTAGGAGTGTAAAATGGCTGTTCCAAGACTACCCGGTGATAATTGTTAAGTAAGAAATTGCAGGGTGAGAATCAAGTCGATTCGAGACTAGCTGAAAAATAGCGATCGCCAGTTAACTGCGAGATCACGGGTTCGCCCTTTTGTATCGTGCCTCTATCTTCAGCATCTTTCATTCCGGCTTCACTTTTAGATTATGACGCCGATCCCGGAATATAAAGCTCGCCTTTCGAACAGCGATCACGAGTGGAAGAACTCGTGATTCTGCAAATTGCTCCTCGAATTATATCCTTACTACCGTTCATTTCATTCTTTCTCCTCGCTCGAAGGATGAATGTGCGCCAGCGTTTCTTTCTAACGAGTATCGTTTTTATTGTCAACGTAAATTGAAGCGCGAGAAATGAAGGACATTACCAGGGAGTGAGAACGATTGTCGTTTTACTACGCGTTCTTGTAGTTTAACTTTTAGATTGCGAGACTGTGTGAAAATATCTTTACTATAAAACCTTTGCAATCGTCATGTGTGTTTTGCTGAGTTTTTTTGATTTTTTTCGACTGCGTATTTGTAATGTGTTTATCGCTGAATCGTAATGTGTTTATTCCTACTATTGGAATATACGTAATTTTCAAATTATATTATGTTACAGGGATATGTTCCAGCTACAAAATTCAACTTTCAAACAAGGTTAAAGATTGTAAGAAAGATCTTCGTTACAAGATATTTTAAACGAAATATCGTCGAATAGAAAATAAAAGGAGTGAGAAAATCTCTTTATATGAAAATTTTAATTTATTATCTTAGAGAAATTATTTTTATTTTTATATTTCATAAGGGTAAAATAAAAACGAATAAATATTTAATTCATCCTTATCACTGTAACACAAGAAAAAAACTTGCGAGAAAAACAGATACGTATGCTAATTATCCATTTTTTCCAAAAAGCGCACACCTATTACAAACAAAAGTATTACCTGTTAAAGTAAGCAATTTTAAAACTGATATCAATCTTTACAACTCACTACGCACAAAACATATCACTGTTTCCCTTCTTAGTAGATCATCATGTTCCACTATCTTTTATCACTGAATCAACATACAAAATGTTCGCAACTGTTCAGAGCCTCAAAAAATTTCGTGTTACACTTCTTTAGCAGTTGGTGCCTTTTTTCATAATTGAGCAGCATATTGGAAAAAAATAACTTCTCTTTTTTTCTCTCCCGTATAATTAATTCATCGCCAGAATATCCAAATGAACATTTCCCCCCTTCTTTCGTCAGCAAGTGCGTAACAACAGGCAAGGACGATCGGGCGATGATTTCGGCTCAAATAAAAATCCACTTTCTCGGAGGGCGAAAATGCTGATCCAAAATTATGTAGATTTGATCAGATTCCGCTGTTGGAAGATGAGGAAGGGAGAAGGAGAAAGCGAGGAGCTTGCACGTAATGCGGCAAAGTGCTTTTATTATTCATCGCTCTCGGGCGAGACCCGAGGCAACGCCAGGACAAAAGCAAACGTCTACGGTGTTTTTATAAGCTGCACTTGGAGGCGTCGCGTCGCGTCGCGTCGAAGAGAAACCAGAAGAGAACGGTTCGATACCAGTCAGGGTTTTATTCGCTTCAGGATTTTTCTTTTCCTCTTTTTTCTCTTTCCTTTCGCCGCCGTGAAAGAACGTTCGTCGTGTTACCTCCATCGGATTTTGGATTTCTATTTCGCCGCGGGGAAAAGGTCTCTGTCTTTTTCTTTCCTACATAAGCTTTCATAGGATTTCGAATCGTCCACTCGAAAACATGGAAAACGAGGTGGCGGGTGAGCTCTTTTATCGAATCTCGTAACTGACGTATTGGAAACAAAAAGGCACGATCTTTGTGAACTCCGAGTTTTGTACTTGCAGGTCACACACATTCGCGCGCATTCTTGAATCTCGTATATAAAAATTACATTTCTTCTTTTTAAATGGTCAAATCCCATCGGTTTACACGAAGTATGCGAACCTTTATCAATAAATTCCAAAATGAAAGAAAACGAAACTAAAACAAGACTGGAGAATCGATTGTAATTAACAGAACCAAATTTTGCGAAACATCTGCTCGGAGAATTTCGCCTGGGTCCTCATTAACAAGATGTATCGCGAAGCCAAAGCTCGAGTAAATCAATCGAATAGTAATTAACTGGGCACGATCAACTCTCTGTCTGTATGTCTGTCTGTCTGTCTGCCTGTCTGTATCTCCCTCCCCCGCGCGCTCTCTCTCTCTCTCTCGACTCACGATTTCGAATGTCGAACGCAACGTGGTCAACAGAGATCCAACAGAGATAATGAACGGATTTCGATAGAATCATATGGCTCGATTTCTGATTTGACCCCACACCGATTGTTGTCCGTTAATCAGCAATTAATTGTAACACGGGTTCACGAGCGGCTTGCGCGAATCGCGTGTGTCCATCGAGTTTATCGTCGCTGTTCCAATTAATTGATAATTATCGCAATCGCCGTTAGAATCGCAAATTTTAAATTACTACGTGGCTCATGCGAACAGACCGCAACGTAACGGACGATTGCGATTCGTTTTCGCGATCGCGATAATACTTATCGGTTTGCGTTTGAACGAGCCATTTAAATATTTTACTCTATCCCGTTTCGATTGAGAATTTAAATTAGTCGCGCGTGAACTTGCGGTTTCTCCAACGAATTCCTCTGTCGTGTGTCCTCCGCGCTTGTTATTATTACGGTTTTCCCCCTTCTTTTTATCTTTTTTTTTCCTCCTCCTATTCCTTTTCTTTTTTTTTCTTTTCGTTACTCGCGAAGTATTTGAAACGACACTGTGAAAATCGTCAATCTAATTAAACGATGTTACAACAATGGTCGAACGAGACAAGTTCGATGAAAAAAACTTTCGCCTGTGTTTCCGTGCTGATAAAAATTTTCCATTCGCTTTATCGGGGGATAATTTGGCAAATGATTTTGCATTCAGCTTGATCAAGCTTAATCGTATTACGTAACAACACATTTCTATATTTAACCTCCTATACGTCGCAACGAATCTTTCTCTGAAAAGAAAATTTTGCTCAAATTTTGTCGAGCGAATTGTAATAAAAAGCAAATCCCCCTATATAACGTAGACATGAATTTTCCCATCCATATCGATAAATCCGATCAATAACAACACAACACATCGTGATGCCGTTTTAGATCCGAGAGTCGCAACAAAGCCGCATAATTTGAAATCAAAAGTGATTCGCAATGATCGAACAAACGTAACGCGCAACGACGCATATCGTTGCGTGATTTTCATCGATCCGCGACAGTGGAGCGTTACTAACTGCCAGTAATTGGCCGTTCAACGATATAAATCGATTTCCGCTCGTGATTTACTCGCGACGAGTGCACAAGCACACGATCACCGCCGCGACCAGAGATTTTATTATCGATGTTATTCTATGCAACGGCAAAGGGGTAATTTTATTATCCAGAGTTTGGTACACGCGCATTCCACGATTCATTGCCATTGCCCCTTTCCATCGCGATCGTTCTCTTTCTCCGCGTTCTTTCGCTCAGAATATCTTCGATGCAGATCTACCTGATGCATACGATCGTCTCGCGTATGCATATTTTGCCGAATATAAACGTTTGTACGCGTTTCAACGAATTTCTATTAGCGCTATCGCTTCGAGCTCGCGTTGATGGAAGATCCACGCAACTATCGTCTAAAATATGCGGAACGAAATCGCATTGCGTTTCACATTTACGACCGCCTGCTTCCAGCGTGTCCACATCTTTTTCTTTCTTGAAAATATGAGAAAAATATGAAGAGAGATCCTTAACGTTGATCGTGATTACGCAGGAATGATAAACGTGCGCTGGCATCGAGTTACAATTTAATCGCAATGATATTTTAAAACAATAACCACTTGTAAAATTAACATAAACATCATTTCATATAAAATATTCTCAAAGAAGTTTCTCTTGGGAGAATTCGTTTTTTAATAGAAAAATCCAAAATTTAAGGGATATCGTAATGTCAGAGATAATTTTACAAATTTTCTATACGCGAAGAATTTGTTCGTATCTTTTAACGAACATCGAGTTGAAATAAGTTTGTTAGATATACAGAATACAAAATACAAATGCATTGTTAAGTACTATGCGAGACTGATATACGAGAGAAGAAATTTTTATTTTGTCTTAATTAATAGGATTTTAAACATTCACTTACGATCAAAGATTCGAAACGAGGATAATTTTTTAACAATTTCGCAGAGTTTTTTTCAAACTCGTTTTACTTTTCATAAATATTCTGAAACTTATGAATAGGAATGTGTTTCAATAAATATAGCCGCAATGTCTCTAACTAATATCTTCCAAATGGTTACGTAATCATTGCAATCTGGCTTATCATTAACTTGTCTCGAGTGTAAATTGGCTTCGACCAATATCGCGCACTGCGTATAACGTAGGAGGGCTATTACGCTATAACAGACGTCTAAGACGCACGATCACGAATCTCAAAGCACGTAACCAGAGGTAACGTTTCCCTAATATCGTATTCAACTCCGGTCTAAGTCCAATGAATCGTTCTAACGTTCGTCCAAAACTGTTCCAAATGGAAAATCTATTTATCCGCGGAATAACCAGACCGTGCCTTCCAATGTTCGTTCTACGGAACTGGATATCTTCGCGTATAACATACAGTTCCTGACTATCGTATTAGAACCATAAAATATTCCCAGTTTCTATAGACTGATTATTCGATACAGTAATATTTTACAAATTTTAAGTAAAATTGAGAATAATAAGTAAAAGAATTTTATATATAATAGCTTGTTAATTTCTCTTGCGTTTCTTTTATTTAGATTATAACTCATACTCTTTCTGGCATGGTCCGCATCCGTGTGCTCCATACCTTTATTATTTTATCACGCGTCTTAAATTTTCTAAAAAATATCATATACAAACTGGATAATATAGGATTTAGAGATGAGTATAACTAATTTGAGTGGATTCGAGATATTTTCAATGCCATTTAAGCGGGATGAATTACTTAGTTATGAGAAGATGCAATGTTCTTGGATGAAAGAGACTCGGTGATGAATTAACCTCTGTAATAATGATAAATTGATGCAGTGATAAATTAATATACTGTGAATTTTTTATGCATTTATGAGAGTCTTGAAAATATGCAAACGCACAAAACGTACATGATATAATATCTTATATCTTATAATATCTAGTAGGTAAAACAAATTTCGACTTAGGCTCTTTCAATTGTATTTATAAAAATATGAATTTGCACAAATGTCCACAATTTAATTCTTATATGAATAGTAATTTGAGTAATAGTAATTTGAGTAGCCAAGATTAGCCAATTTACTGTTTATGAAATAGTATTAAAATTAGAAAAATAAAATATTTGTACATTCGCTAGCCAAGGATTGTAATCAAAGACATCGAAATTCCATATTGTTTAACGAATTGTCGCATATATCGAAAGTACGAGGACAGTGGAGCTAGAGAGAATTTTATTATGAATTTCATGTCACTCCCGGTGACAACCTGTGCGGTTAATTTGTAGAGCAGAACAATGGTCTTTATTAAAACAGACGAAAGGAATGTCGCGTATTGAATGAAATTAATTTTTCAGTAATTTCGAGCGTTGAATGGTCAGACTATCTGCGACTGTTCCCTTGGAAGTTCGAAACCAAATTAAATAATCAATCTTTCATATTAAAATTTACTGCTAGTAAATTCAATAACTAGTTCAAATGTTTTAATTGCTTTTAATGTGCTTTGTATGTGAATACATATAATAATCTGTGAAAGGTTATAGTTCTACTTAATTTGTAATTTTTTCAAATTATATAATATGTAACAAGTTGATAATTATCAAATGTTCAAATTCCTGATTCGATTTGTTTGTTGTATCCAACGATATATAAAATAATTACAATACGTATATAGTTACAGATATTCGCTTCTTATTACAATTTTATTAAAATTTGTTTTATTCCAAATTCAAGTTTAAACAACGTAAAATATGAAACTAAAATTCTTTAAATTACTATTAAATAATTTTGCATTTTTTACGTATTAATTTTATCATCATCGAATTGATATCCACGGAAAAGAGGATTTAATTTCTCGATTCAAAGATTGAACAAAATATATATAGTTGCCAAATCCTTCGCTCGAATTCTAACTTTCAATGTCTCTCTCGTCTATCGTAGTCCAACAATTCAACTTTTAAAGTCTGCTCGTGCGCGAGAAAATAGGTAGCAAATCGGGAAGAAGACGAAACAAGGGACAAAATAAGCTCTTGGTCTGGAAGTGTAAGGGATTAATGATAAGCAAAGTCGAGGAGGGACGCCCTCGAAAGTAGACAAAGGGATGAAAATTCCAAGTGAAGTGTACGCATGAAGCCTAATCGTCTCGACTCGGGAAGTAAAGAACCGTAGGTAAAACCTGAAGAGAGAAAAAGAGGGAAAGCCACTTGTGCCTTGGTCCTCCAGCAAACCCTACAACCCCTGTACCGCTAACCCTCCAATCCTACTAGGGATTTCATTGTTTCCCCTACGGAATTACCCTTAAAGCTTCTTCATCGCGTGTGCACATACCTTCGTAAAACTCGGTTCTACGTAAAACGCCGGATCGCACTTACCTGTAACAAAAAAAATGATACGAATAATTAATGAAAGGTACGGTAACTTGCGCTACGACTTCCTGGTACATTACATTAGAACGATTTAGAAATTCCACTTTGTTAATTCTCTTGAATCTTTGAATCGCACGTACGTATAATATTTAGGATTGCTTATAAGAAATGCATAGAAGAGAAAAAGAAATTTTAATTGGTTATATTGTAGTTCCTCAATGCGAACTAAAAGTTAAGACCCACTTAAGAATAATCAATGTAAATAGTAATCAATGTAAGCAATACACGAATATAGTGATCGAAAATAAATAAATAATAATAAAGACAACGATATAGAGATGTAATATAATAGTACGCCTCTCAATTACCTATCTTTTATAACTTCGTTCATTTGTGACGATAATTGTATTATTTAGTATAATAATAGGAAGCTTGTATGAAAAAATGAAAATGATGGTTTGTACGAAAAAAGATATAATAATAACAATAATAACAATAATAATAATAGGAGAAAGAAACATCCACTTAATTAATATTCTAATAAAATCACATATGTAGCATTTCAAACTTTCCATTTGCGTTATAAATTCGCCGCAACAAACTCATTAAAAGGAGTCAATACGGTTTAGCCAAAAGGGAATACACAGAAAGAAAATCCATAAGCCAGCGGAATCGTTACGACTGAATCCTTCAATCATACTCTCCAATTCGCGTCGCCGCTTTTTACCGGAGTACGTAGTATAATGTTCTTTAAAATTGCAAGGGCCACCCTTTTTACTGCGCTTTTTCACCAGCCAACCCCCCCGGCCGCAGCCCCGCGGTCGATTGTCGGGACGCGAAATCATATTTCCCTTGTTCCCAGCCGAATAATGAAACGGTTGTTTAAGGGGTACCGCGCGCGTCGACGTCGAAATC
>NT_178085.1:395059-401887 GCF_000188095.3 Bombus impatiens | reverse complement strand
GCGCGCGCGTTTTAGCTCGCCTCAAAAGTCCATCAAATTAATTCATTGAAACGCGCGCGGTACGCTACTTCGCGCTGTGTTTCCGGGATAAATTGTCGTCTACGCGTCCCTGGAGACGCTTAATGACAACGGGAAAGTATAATTACCGGGAAGCACCGCCGCCAAATTGACACGCGTTCAAATTATCGCCGGACTCAGCGATGCTCCGCTATCCCACACAGCGATCTTATTGTTCCGCGTACCCTCCTCGTTCGAAACCAGCAACCCCCGCGTACACCACCATCGAACCAGAGCCTTGCCTCGACTCGTCTTCTTCCTTCCACCGATTAATCTTCACTCAATTGCGCGGTTAATTAATAACGTTAAGGCGTCCTCGCAGCCCCGAC
Organism: Bombus impatiens; assembly: GCF_000188095.3. Classification (NCBI taxonomy): domain Eukaryota; kingdom Metazoa; phylum Arthropoda; class Insecta; order Hymenoptera; family Apidae; genus Bombus; species Bombus impatiens. The sequence goes on along the minus strand of NT_178085.1, from coordinate 401,501 downwards.
CGCCACTTAGCTTATTGTCTTCCCCGGTTGAAATTATTCGGCGACTATGAATCACCTCCTTGCAAGCACTCTATCTCTCTCTACCGATTATCCCTCAGCCCTCCGAGCCTGTTATCGGAGGCACGTATTATGATCGCTGGATTAAGTGCACCATTGCTCGTGTCTGTTCTCTCCGTCGGGTTTATTAAGCGTGGCTTTGATTGAATTCGGCATCGCTCGTTTCTGCATGACGAATGTACGTAATCATTCTTCGGATTGTTACAACATGTACTATCTACGTATTTACTATATTATCTACATTGTGTTACATCTACGTAGGAGTTTCTGCTTGTTGTGCTGAAATTTTTTAAAACATCTGTTTGAAATCATTGTCACGGTATATGCAGATCGCGCCAATTGTAATAAAAAGCTGATTAATTGAGAACGGAATGTAAAATTTTGATAAAATCATGCGTTCAAGCATTCGGTAATTATACGTTATTCCTAGTGTTACCATTCAGATAATAAAGCAGGTACAAATAATTCTTTCGAGTTGCGTGGACGTATATATTTAGTCTTCATAAATTTAATAATAAAGTTCGTAGTCATTCACACGTACGTGGATGGATTAATGAGACGAAAAATGAACCGGGATCATTCTATGCCAACATCGAAAAAAATTACGTTGCGTGAAAATAGTCGTTTGAATTTCAAATTTTCCGACTTTTCGGTCAATTTGAAAATCAAATGCAGAACTGTCGCATAAAGCTCAATATTCGTTGCTTATTTGCATCGAACGATTTGCTAAAACCAAACGTCACGAAAGTTATATGCCAAAAATTAAATTGAATAAAAATGCTATGCAGAACTATATGCATGTCACAATCACACGTGATTGATTGAAACGAATAATATCAGTAAGTAATTAGAAAAAAAAAAAACGAAATACCTGCAATATTTCCGCTGAGATGAATTATTTAAAAATAGAACAATGTGTTTTGTTAATACCTCGCTTCAATATTGTACTTTTTGTATTTTTTAAAAATGGAATCGCTAAATCTTGACAAGCGTTATATTGCTGTCCGTTTTGTAATGTGAAACTTCGATTAAAATCCATGTTTGGAATACGAATGCTTTACGCAAAAATATGAATGTAAATAAGACTTTGAAAACATCTAATCCTCGATGCATTAAGAATTTAAATTAAAAAAATCATTTCGATATTCTTTGACTCTTCTATTAACATGAAATAGTATTAAACGTACACATACATATGGAGTGTAGTTTCTTCCAATTGGACAGGCGAATACTATCTTTATCACTAAACTTTATCTTATTGTCAATTATTATTGATCATAGTAAGAAAGAAGAAATTTACCATAATAAACGTTTATCGAATGTCAATAAGATTTAATAATACGAATTATCAGCTGTGACGAATAGTCAAAACATTCATCCAATTCTTCTAATATATTTCATGTGCAGATTCTAGATAGGTATAAAAAAAGATTTTCAAGGTTTCAAAAGTGAAAATAACCGAGTTATATTCACCAAATTCTAAACCACAGAAAACAGGTTAAAGATACAAAGGCTAATTTCTAAATGGTCAAACGTAATAAAAAAAAAATGGAAAAGAATTGAACTTGCAATATTGTTCAGTAATCTTGCGTCAAATTTTTGACCAGAAACACAATAAATTTTGAGATCTAATATACAATCGCTAAAATATCCGTTTTAAAATTCGATCGAACTAAAAACCGATCTAAGCATGATGAAAACTCTTAATAACGTCATCCCGCGCTTGTATCCCATAAAGAAAAAAAGAGGAATGAAAGGTCTCGCAAACTTTTTACGTTAATTTCAGGTAGCCGAGCTTTCCCATCGATTTGATGTGTATGGCAATGCGCTCGCGTCTCGTCTCGCGTGAAATTAACCGCGCTCGGGGGACTAAACTAATTTGTCTATAATCGAATATTCGCGATATATCGTGCAAGTTTAATTAAATGCGGACTGACCGGATGGAGCCGCCCCGCACTTCTGCCCGTCCCTCTTCATGTGTATGCACTTCCATCTCGTACACAGATGCGTCTACGCGCGCGCGGACAGCCGAGGATTCGGCCGTATGCGACGCGCGTAATCACCGCTGGAACGTCGATAATTAATGCCGACATTTTTCCCTGGCCCTCTCTCTCTCTCTCTCTCTCTCTCTGTCTGTCTCTCTCTTTCGTTGTACGCTAAGACAGTGCGCGGTATTAATCTTAGCGGTCACGATGAAATCACGCCATTGTGACATTTCATTGAAGACAGAACGCCGCGTGCGATCTTGTTAAATAACGAATAAGGTTGGCCAATTAGTACAATTTCAACAATACCAGCCAAACACGCGAGTATCTACGTATTCGTATCGACTTCTGAACATGATCGATTTACAGCTTCTTTAACATAATCTATTTCCATGATGAATGGAAACAGAATTAAAAATCATGAAAGAGTTTCTAGTTTGCAGCGATATTACTAACTATCGATACTATTGGAGACTACTACAGAGTAACTACTAATACTACGGACTTCGTGTTCTAACATTGTTGTCATAAAAGCGAACCTTGAGGATTTGACAATGCACATGATAAGTCTATTCACAAAAAGGGATCTGCGATTGGTACTCGAACACTTTCGCGAGCTACTATATTAAGAACTATGCACCTAACATATCTATCCATCCAGTATCCATCGTTATCAATGTCATGCCAAACTTTTGAATGGTGTATTATACACTGGAAAGCAGCCAGATTCGGTTCCATGGTCGCATCACGTGCTGTCATTGACCACTTTCGTGACGCGGCTCGCCATCGCAGCAGGTCAAAACGGTCCTTGGCACAATCCCCTGACAGGAATTACACTGGCGCAGGTGAATATACGGCGGGCAAAACAGATACGTCACGATAAAGTCAACTCTCGGCAGGCAAACTGCGAGAAGCTGTTCGGTATGAGGCGCGCAGCACGAGGCTCGAAGCTGTTTATGCGCGTGTACGAGCGATCAGCTGCGAACTCGAATTGATTGGTAGAAGAACGGTGGAGAATCAAATCGATCGGCGTATATCCGCCTACGCATCAATCCGTCTGTCCGTCCGTGTCGTTCTATCGGGCCGATCCGGTCTATCCCCGGTTATGCCGGTGGCCCATCCGGCTCCCAGGACAATTTCCACCGATAATTAGATCACCGCCATCGTGTTTCGCCACGATGTACACAGGAAAATTTATCGTTTACCTGGCCAACGAACATTCGCTGCTAGAAAACCGATCTTACCTGCGAGCTAACTCCCGCGTCTAACTTTCTCAAATAAATCATCGTGTACTGCCACGTCGCGTAAATTCCAGCACACGATCCCTTTTAATTATCGCGCCATCGAAAGATTTTCCAACGCTCGGCATGTTAGTGGTACACGATGCACATGACACGGCGTAACGTTACTCGTGCGTTCGTTGCTAATGTGGTAGTTACTAGTCAGCTTGTTTGCATACGCGACGCGATATGTGGTCGAATATTAGCATAGCATCTGTTATTGGAATCGATTTGGGGATTTGGTAGATAGGTCAGTGGCATATGGATAAAAATGTTTCGTTTCAATGTTTATACTTCGTTACTAATCATCTACTTTTTTTGTCAATGATCAACGATAGAAAAAACTGTCACATTGTTGTGCGAATGTTCGGAATCACATATTTGGTGAGAGGGGAACTTTACAATAGGAAAAGTATTGGTATATACCACGTGTTGAAGTTTTTATATCTTTTAAATTGCCTTATGTTCGTTTAAAATATTTCAACTGTACTTTTTTAAAATAATCTGACACGGTACTGTTAGTTAGCTATCCTAACATTTAATCCTGCGAAAGCAAAAGATAGGCACGATAGCACAATGGAGAAAATTTCGGTTAAAGTTAAAAAGAACAAGGGACGATAAACCGCATTATTTTCGTGTCATTTTCTGTTTCGTAAATCACAGACGACAGATTTTTATACATTCATGGGAAATTTAAAAGCGCGAAGATGTATAGAATCCAGGAGAAGCTATCTCAAAATATCCAGAATATGATCTGGTTGTAACATTTAGCAAGTTAAACCCTATCTACATTGGATCCTTTAACTCATATGTATTCTTAAAACTATAAATTTGCATAATTATTCACAGTTTAATCGTGAGTATATTATAAATCCAATTTCCGGCTACATCTTCAAGTTAACACATTAAACTTGCGAACGTTCGCTAACAAAAAAAAAGGAAGAAAAATAAAAGAAGAGAACTAACGATATTTAATCAGATAAACGACAAACCTCAGCAAACGTATGACCTGATAAACCTGCACGAAGTGGAAACTTGCGACGATTGCGCAACGAAACGACTTATCAAGCAAGTCGATGAACGCATTAAAATAAGGATCGGAGTTGACCGTGACACGAAGCTCGCGCTCCAATTCCCAGCGTATCCTACTCTTTTTCCTGATTTGTCTTCCCCGTTTGATTAGGTAATAGAAAACGCGAGCCTGGTAATTCTCATCGATTTTACGTGGTAGTGACGCGTCAGGTATCGTCTAATCGATTTACTGGCCGATCAGAGTCAAAAGAAAGGGACGGTGGACAAAATTCAGCAATTTCAGACGCCTGACCATGAAAGAGGAAATTAAATGATCGGCCAGTAAATTCATTAATTCTCTCGACACCGTTCTTTGCCCTTCTCTCCTCGTCGATTTCACGGTTCCGGGAATAGAGTAAGAGGGGTATCGGAAGCTCGTTAAATCGGCGCATCGGAAACAATTGCGCTGCGAGAGAAGGAACAGAGCCGGGGGGAATGGCCCCGGGGATCGTGCACCGGGGGATGAAATTAACACCCACGAGAAAAAGCAACGGCCGGCTATTTTATTACGCCGTATCGGCCGTAAATGCGATTTCGCGCGCGCATAAGGAACGCTTTTACGCCGCCATACTACCGCGATACAAATTGCAACGAAAAATTTTTATGTTCGCGCAAGGAAAATACGCGCTTCTCAGCCAACGTTTTTCGTAGCACGAGCGTTTAAAATATTTTACTACGAAATTAATAACTTCGTAGTTTTCTAGCTTTTAGCTTTTGTACGTAAATACTCGGAGAGCCATAAGCAAGTAGGTATGCAAATAAAATTTGATAAGAATTGACTTCTCTCATGAATGTTTATTACTTGTGCATTTTACGGGTGTCCTCGTGGATTGAGTTAACAATTTGTTGTAATTTGTTCTTTTTTCTTCTTCAAATTCTATACGGAACTTTGGAGGTCCGTAGGTTTATAAATGAATCTTGATAACTCGAGTTTATAGATAAATTTTGGATTGAATTAATAGTCGGATCGAATTGATAGGAACTTTTGTTTAATGAAAGAATGAAAATAAGGAAACTAATATGTCGGAGTATCTGTTAACTTGGAGAAGTAAATGAGATAATTAACTTATGATTAGTACAAGCTATTTATATTGAACATTGAATGAACAGAATTGCTGTTATAATAAACATCGCTTCTTATCTGTGTTTGAATAGTGATTGTCGACTATGAGACTGTATATTTTATTCATGCCCCATAAATAAAGCTTATTCTATTTAAGACGAAAATTTTACATAATCCTATTGATATCTCGAATAGAATAAGGTTACTCTGTCATATCTAGCCTTATTAAAGTGAAAACGAACCAATTCAACTAAATAAAAATAAAGGATCGTATGTACTCTGTAACGAGCGTTACTTGTCAACAATCAAAACGAAACGAAACCCTATTTCCCGTGCCTATTATTCTTCTCAATAACACGGCACACGTATTCCCATCGAAACAAGAATCCCATCGGGGCATCGTATAAAACCCGTCCGCGACCAATTTACGATACTCGGGCGCTCGTTGCGATCGAGACGCGTTCTCAAGCAAGAAATCCCTCGGCTGCGGATAATCAACCGATTCCAGTATTTTCCACAAAATCTACAATGTGGTTTTTAGCTGGTTCAATGGACAATCGGGGCTGATTACCGGCAGCGTTACTTTGTTAAAGACAGAAAGAAAGCGTGTCGTAACGCGATTGAATCGCATCAACGAAAAACAATCAGGCTATCGAGTCGATGAGGAAAACGAAGAAACCGATGAGAAAGAATGGGTAGGGGCACGAGAAGGAGGGGGAAAGGGACGAAAGGGATGGAAAGTAAAAGAAAGAAAAAGAAGAGGAAGGAACTCACGATCCAGCACCAAGTGCAAGGCTCACCGAGGCCGACTCGACTTGCACTTTACAGCCGAGCTTGACCACGACACGAGAAAAACGTCTCAGGGCCGACCAGTCTCCCCCTCCCTTCTCCTTTCCACCCTTTCCCTCGAACCGCATCGTCCCTTTACCGACTCCCCCCTCTGGCTCTTTCCTTTTCTTGAATGAGCATTTATTATCGGGGCAAGA
>NT_178085.1:353217-394496 GCF_000188095.3 Bombus impatiens | reverse complement strand
TTGCCAGGGCGCACTTGATCTTACTCCGTGCGCCTTGTAAAACACCACTTTCATACCTCTGAAAAGCAATTTAATTCAACGCTGCCTATCCCCTTGGCTTCTTCGTATCCGTATTTCTCTCTCTTCTTCCCTGTCTCTCTTTAGTTCTCCTTTCTGTTATCCACTCCCTCTCTATCTATCTATCTATCTATCGCTCTATCTCTCTTTCTCTCTGTTCGTCGGTTGCCTTATATTTCTCCGGACGTATCCCGAAGAGATTCGTATCGCTGTACGCGTTATCAGCGCGGATCTGAATCCTACGTTTAATCCAGCTTTTCCATCATTTCTTTGGCGCTGGATTGTCGGCCGGATCGGGACGACGTTCGGCTTTTATTGAAATGTTAATTTCGCGGCGGGAAATACGGTTCGATCGGCGGGGAGTGCGATGGGAAGTCGGCCGGATATTAATCGTAGGAAATAGTTTCGTTGTGCAGCTCCGACTCCGCGGTTGCAGCTGGAAGGAACGGCGTGTTATAATTCCGCGCTCGCGGCGCTCTGTCGTTGTCTTGGGAATATAAATTGGTCAGACAGAGACGGATTGTTCTTTATTATCGGTGTCTTTTTGCGTTAAGTAGATCGCCAACGAGCTCGTTCTCTGAAATTGAACGACCGGCTGGCTCGAAAATAGTTTCGTTTCTGGTTTTCGTTTCGCTTACCGCCGAGAGTAATGATGTTCTTCGTCCGATACGAAGCTTTTTTCACCGAACTTGACGTTGAAATGTAACACTTGGTTTACTGCAGAAGTGTGATTTTTGCATATGAGATAAGCTGTACGCGCAAATCTATTTACATTGTAAATGATGTAGCTCTAAAGTTACTATCAACGATCAGACTCTGGCGACTTGTAACTTATTATTGATTTAAGTGAACCATTTATCGTTACGAGTTAAATCCGTAAGTCTTTTCGCTTTAACACCAGAGTATGCTGGTGTTGATTCGAGAAACTTTTTTTCTATAAAATAAACGTACCTGTAATATATAAACTAGTTCTTTGAATTATTTATTTCTATCTCCTTATCATCTTTATCTTTTTGGAATAACAGAAAAATGATTTTGCGTTACTTTAAGCCTCAGCGAATATTAATTTCATTATTAAATAATCAACTTACAAAATTTAAGATGTCCTTTATTCTACTTTTAACTATTAAGCGCAACAAGCAAATATCCATCGAAAAGAAAAATTACTACCAAATCTTCACGATACATAGTATGCTTACCGCTAAAAAAGACACACAAAAGAAAAAGTTATAATTCTTTCTTTTGTTCATGACTCCTAATATCAAGAAAAACTTCCAATCGCACAAGGCATAAACGACTGTCTTCTACCCTACCGCAACAGTTTATTTTATTGTTCTGCCTTGTCTATTATAATCAATCCCCAGCTCCCTCGTTCGTTTCTCCTCTCCAAGCCAGCCGCATTTTTAAGATTCCTGCCCTGAAAAACATTTATTTATCGGACGATCCCGTTTCCAACACTCTGTCCCCTCGTCCTGATACCTGCCGTGGCTTTTCATTCCGATCACCGCCCTCGCCTTACCCGCAACACGCGACGACTATTATTAATCTCGGTGAGCACAATGTTACATTGTATCCCGACACCGCTGGTGCAGTTCAATTAATTCGAAATGCACGTGAATACCGGATCACGATTGGGCCGAGGACAGAGCCGTACAGGGTGCTCGAAGACAAAGGGGATGTGGGCAAAAGTTACAAAAACTGGGAACGTGGCAAGCAGCTGCACGAATCAACGGGTTACTTCGTTCCCCTCGTATTGCAGTTCGAGGATCTCGTGAGTTTTTGTCGTTCACCGGTTTTGTGGAATTTCTAATTTTTTTGGTTGAAGATGTTGTGATCCGTCAGTAATTATATCAAAAGGATAGCTTTTTCTGTTTAACGAAGTACAGCTTTTTGTAGGATTAGAGATCTTGGTTACGATAATATGAATGATAAAATCATCCCGGATATTTATATCTTTTTATCGATATCGGAGAAAAAAGATACATAGAGTATAATTATAACAAATTTCATCCACTGTGTACACGTTACCGAAGATAAACAAAAACGTTGCTTTTCATTCTTAATTAAACTTCTTTCAAAGGTTTCTTCTTTCTTCGCTCTACTGTTTCTTTCTTCTCCATTCTTCGCGAAATGAAATCATAAATCCCAATGAACGTAAGAAACAAACTGAGCAGCATAAGAAATATATTATTATAAAGATCACCCCATAACCTAGGATTATCCATCCTGTGGACAAACAGTAACTCTGCTCGCAATAACGATTATCGTTAACTCGGCGAAGAAACAGGTTTCGCAACTTCCATAAAGCACGTTAACGCGACAGCGTTGAACTTTGCCGAACCATCGGACAATTTTTCAGTGAAAGCCTCGCAACACCCTGTGTCTCACCTCTCAACGCCATAAATTATCTGTTCTCACGCACGGAACCGGGAAAAACTTTCCCTATCTCTTTCTCTCTCTTTCTCTCGATATTCCGTAAGAAAAATGCCGCGTTGAACGAACGGGCAGACGGCCGCGAAAAAGTCACAAGATTAACGCCGATAAACTTGCACGGTCTGCGTTTAATCCTGTTCACGGTGCAAACAAATCGCAGTGGCACGTGATAAAAGCTTCGCCTGTTCACAAAGCGATGCCACGTGGTGTCGGGGCGTTTAAAGTGCCATTAAGCGCTCGCAGACGAAGAAGGGGCGAAGCACGGCTGATGACCTGGCGCTTCCCGGCTCAAATTTAACAATACACCTCTATATATGTACATGTTGGGATCCCAGTCCGCTTCTATCGAGTTCTCAAGTCCATCAATACTTTCGATACAATGAGGTAGTCAAATATACAAACGTATCGAAATAGGCGTCCATGTCTTGCTTCGGTAAATATAGCTGAACGTTACAGGACGAGGCCTTTCATTTGCATACCGGCTCAGTTGATGAAAAGAAGGGATGCTTGTGTTCTGAATAGCTCGATCCTACGATATCTTCTGGGCTGCGTCGAAAAGCAATTTTACGTGTATTTACTCATTTAGCTAGGGGAGAGTTAGTAGATTCTTTGTTTGCAATAAGGATTTTCGATAAATTGAATGCATTGTTCGAAACATGTTATATATTTTTTTTACGTAAAGCAGATACATCGAATCTTCGTTTCGGTTAAGACTTCATTAATAAATTTATTTTTTCTTACGGACTTGTTGTTACTGTCATTATTTACAGTATATTTTGATACAGTTATTTTTACAAATATATTTGCAATCAAAGATGTAAACAGAAGTATAGTACTAAATATCAAGTGCAGCATAATTTCAAGGACTTCATTTTGTAAATATCTATATTGTTACAGAATGTTATATGAGTTATCCTATTATGAATTATACAGAACCGATTTTACAAGACATTCAACGAAGGAACATCGTTACACGTGTACAATTACACGCATCTTTTGTCAAAATGGATTTGGCAATATCGAACCTGTTACGTAAATTCGCGATTAGAAATTGTCCTTAGTCACAGAATTTAAATTTGATAATAAAGAAATATATACACAATCTTATATTTTTCACTTTTAAAAATGTTTATTACGTTATATCATATTCGTTCGTTACATTCCATAGTTGTAGATAATTGTCAATTAATTCGTGTTTCCCAATTAATAGATCGAAAGGTAAATACAGTTTTGTATGTAAAGACAGGAAGAATTTATTACGGTTTTGCAAAGAGCTAACAGAATATAAAAATCGTAAACTAAATTACCCTTCATGTAACATCAATTTGTAATCCGCAATAAATTTTTTGCGAGCACCAGAGAAATCTACAACGACATTCATTAAATCAGATTCTAGTCGAGTGCATGCGCGTCCTCGATGGTTTTCCAAATTCAATTTTCTGGAAAACTAAGCCTGTTACTGAAAAAGTTCTCTCTATCATTTTGACACACTTCCTTCTTTTTTTTTTTTTTTTTAGAAGAATCAATAGCGTACATGCACTTCCCAAACAGAGTAAAAAGATGTTACCAAACATTCTTTAAGCATTCATTGCAATTAAGAAATACATCTTCTAAAGTAGTTAATGTTTTATACATGGGTTCGCGTATTCATTTCGAATTTACGATCGTTTGCAACAAAAAAGTTTCGAGTCGCCATTCTATATACCGTCGACTTCGTCTACATCTTTTATAACCTTCCCAACACATCTGCCATAAACGATTATATTTTCGTGATACCTTAAGGCTGAAAGAACGATGCCTCGTTAGAATTTTACGAGTCTGATGGCCCTTTTCACAATTCCCCCCTCTATCGAAATGTTACTCTTTCAATCTTACTCTTCTAATTAAAACTAAAAAATACTCTTTTAATTGTTCTCTCAAAAACATGAATTTACATAAAAAATTTCTACCCTCGAGCAACTGAAACTGCAGCAATGGCGAGAGAATGAACGATACCGATCGAACGGATTCGAAGAAAGACCAGCGTGTATCCGAAACGATCGGATCTGTCTCGACTATCCCGTATGGAAAGGCGGTTCCATGCGCCGATGCGCTTGCACACGCGCGTCCGACAACACGGAAAAGCACAGCCACCGTATCTGTATCCCCCTTTTGCCGCGGAAATATTGCGGGCTCAGAACGGGAAATGCATGCAAACGGTGTATTTCCCTATCTGTAGGAGCACACGCGAAACGCGACTCAAGGAACCGAAGGCCAAAAGACATTCGAGACCGACGTCTACTCGCCACTTGACAATATCGGAGTTCGAACAGAACAAAAGCAAACGAAACGGAACGAAATACATGCGTGCGAATGCCAAATAGGCGAAAGATTTTCCTATCTTCCTCCTTTTCCCTTCCTCATCCTTTGGAACACGTTCCGTTTCTTATTTCGTGGGGACATTCGCGTTTACTAGACTCAGAATTCGATGCTCCTTTTTCCCTGAGATACGACAGTCTGTTCCGAGCCAGTTCCGGATTACCGGGGCCTTTACGATCTCCTCGTAGCGTCGCGTCGCTTGGAAAACCAAGCAGCGAACAGAATCGCAATGGAAGCGATAAAAAGTCTCACACCACGTCGCGTCGTGCACCTGAGATAAAGTCGTTCCCTTCTTCCGACAGCGATGGGGTGGAATTGGATTTTCCGCGTCGCTTTCCGACATTTTCCGTCGATCGGCTACTGACTTTTAATTTGACACTCGATATTCGATGCAGCCGATACATCTTTTGCAAATCAACGCTAAATAAAATTATTTGATCGCAACGCGTGCGATATTGTAAAACCGTACGTCGTAAGACTGAGAAACTGTAATTTTCTTATTTTATTAGAGCGAGGCTTCAAATCCAAATTATAAAAAGAGGAATTATAAAGGAATTATAAGGAATTATAAATTCCTGAAATTTTATTCGATCAAATCGAACGTTCGATTATTTCTTACTTTATCTCTTCTGTTTCGGTCCTCTTCCCATATTTCATAGGTTCGCGCACGACGCGATAAAATTTTTCACGCTGGATAGGACAAGCTACTTCAATCTTTTCTCGAACGGCGTACGTTCAACGAGCTGCATTCAATCCGAGAAATAAAGCGAATTCGTTGAAACTCGTAAATTTGATTCGAGAAGAAACCTCGCTGAAATACTCCGAGGCAAAGGAGAGCGATGGAGCAAAAAAAATATATATATATGTCTAAGCATATATACATGCATACACATGTATAATACGTGAAGCGAAATTAAATGCACAGAAGGCCTTACGGAACGCGCTATTATTAAAGCTACGAATATATTCATACAGAACGAAATGCTCATTGCCCTGTTCGTGCGACTGCGGTGCTGAACAATTTTAATTAAAAACCCTTTCCCAAAGCTCTTCGTGTTCTGTTCACGAGTATTCTCCTCGAGAGGAGCACTTGCAAGAAAAACGCGATAAAACGTGAAACATTGTTTAATCGGGCCATTTATCAGTGTTTAATTTGCAAAGATCTTTGTCTAAGCCAAGGTTTCCCTACCTCCGTAACAATTCCACCGTCACGACAACGAATATTACATCGCGTGTACAGTAACTACCGTATCCATATTCTCTTCTCGCTTTTATTTCGATGTCTTCTTTCTTTTTCCCCCGATATTTTTCTCATTTGTTTTTCATATCTCCGCGTGTCACGTTGCGACACATTTTCCATCGTACTGGCGACGGACGCACGCAACAACTCGATGCGGCAATTCCACAGTGAGATTAGCATTGTGCTTTGTTGCCGTTCGTTTATAAATTGTCGTCTCGAATCCATTATTTCCTGATTAACGGGAAAGCGAACGAGCTACGATGCCGCTCGTACAAAAGGCGCCACGCAAACGGCACGGGCAACGACAGAGAGCAACAGAGACAACAAGAGAGAAAGAGAGGAAGAGAGAGAGAGAGAGAATCGTGGAAATGAAAAAACACTCGTCTCTCGCGGACACAATGTCTGTCGTTTATCCGACTTCGCGTTGCGACACACGCTTTTAACGCCGAAAGCTCTGGCTATTGTTCGCCGAACGCTCGAATAAAATATCAGTGACTAACGAAATTGGAAAAAAAATTCTCTGAATCAAACTTTTAAAACGCATTCGCTGCGTTTGATGCGCGATAAATATTTTCTAATAAACGTTTAGGAGGCTCCCTCGCTCTTTCTTCTTGTATTCTTTTTCGTTTCTATTAATACTAATGATCCTATTATTGATAAAAAGGGGCTGATTCTACGCGAAAAAAGAAGTCGAAAATATAGAACAAAAATTTTTCGTTTGAGGCTTTGTTTTCGAGAAAATCGACTTTGAATTTTCGCTCGATACGCGTGCACTTTATCACGTCTCGTTATAACGGATCTCACTGTAGATCGTTGTCTCAATTGACGTTATTTTTAAAATTTTTTAAATTTTTAAATTTTCAAATTTTTAAATTTTTAAATTTTCAAAATTTTAAATTTTTAAATTTTCAAAATTTTAAATTTTTAAATTTTTAAATTTTTAAATTTTTAAATTTTTAAATTTTTATTCTATATTTTCGACTTCTTTTTTCGCGTAGAATCACCCCCTTTCCGCTAGTACCACCAGTTACCAACCACCCTGTATATGCGTTAAAATAGCTATACTCGCATATATGTTTACAGAAATTACTTGTAAAGAGTTTGTGAAGAACATTACGTTATGAAAATTAATGATATGTCTATTGAAAACACTATTAGCTGCCTAATTATTCTGTAAATTAGTATTGGACGTCAACCGATTATAATTTTTTATTTAATTGATTAATGTTTAGACCTAAAAGATCTTAGTCGTAAAAATTCGTGATTTATGTAATTGATTAATGAAATTAGTCGTCGCTTGACAATTATGTATATTAATCGCTAATCATCAATCGTAAAGCGATTATTAGTTTTTAATTAGACTTTAATGACACTTCTCTCTGATGTATGTAAATGCGCATGGTGCTGGATGAATTCCATTAACAACTAGACTCGAAGAACATTTTAATAGTTGATTATAAATTCGATTGATGATTAATACCTAATTTAATCTTTGATCGCGTTGAATAAAAGTTTAATCGTATCTACATGGTCATAATAAAATGTTTCAATCATAATTAATAATCGGATGAAGCATTGTTTAAAATTACAGTAGATCGAATTGTTATCAATTTATAATCACTTCCCAAAAATTTCCCTACCCAATATAATTTTTCATAAAGCATTCGCAATTAAAGCTTATCGTTCAAACAAACTTGTTTCTCACACTGTTATATAAATAGCTTTACCAAAATTTTGATACATTTTATAGGACGGAAAGTCTCGACCATATTTTGTAAACATCGATTATTCGTTTCGCATAATTTAATTTATCGTATTATTTAAACAACCTTTCGAGAACAGATGTAAATTGGAACGAGAATGTAAATTACAACGGAAATTGTCGAAAATTCAATAAATACAAAGTTCACCATGACGTTTACCATTAAATACGCTGCCAGTTAGCGATACGAAAATATTTACTACGAATGCGTAATTCCTGGATGTTGTATCATAAATGCGAGCAAATTATTCCAAATAGGACCGGTCGTGTTTGCCCGGCGAGGTTTCATTATATACGGATTTAATGTGATATTTCGCGCGTCTGCCGCGGTTTCCGAAATTTATGCGGAGAATATCGGCGAAGTTTTATCGAATTTCATAGAGTTTCAACTGTCACGTGATACACGTGTTAATGTCCGGCCCGGAGTGATGGATATCATTGGATTATAAATCGTCGCTCGCGTGCAGGACATTGATATCCTGGACAAAGCGATATTTAGAAATCCAGTGCATAATGGATTACCGCTGTCACCTTTCATCTGCATCGATATGACAAATATTGTCGATTTAACACGGGGCACACCTTCCCTATTTGTCGTACGCAAACTGTGTAAATTGCGTTTTCTTCCGTAAAACCGGCCGCCAATCGAATCAATCGACGATTATGGGTCCCTTTTTTGATCACGAGTCCCGTCAATTGTGTCAAACGTATTTTCGAACATGTGGGAAATTATAAATGCGACGTATTGAACGTGAATTGTTGCAATACAGTAAAATAATTTATGAACTATTTTAGTTCAAATTAAACGTTCTACTTTTTTCTTTTTCGCTATCAATTACGCAAAATCAAAGACACGCGGCATTTGTGGAGAAGAACTCCAGAAGAATTCAAGAATAATACATAATGATGTTTATACGATATTTCAGCTAATTATAAAATCTCCGATTAGTATTGTAAGTTATTCATTAGATTTGGTCAAGTTAATTTTCGAATTAGAAATCTTCCTTTCGATCTGTAACATATAACGACAAACACTAAACTCATTATCAACCTTCTCCTTCGTAATTCGGTAATGAAATCGTAATATAATTTGCCAAGAAATAACCGAGCTATTTACCTGAATTTCGATGGTACATACAACTACGTATATAAAACGATAAGAGAAAGTCGTAGCACGAAACAAGAGTTAATTCATAATTAAAATATAGCAGGGGGTCCCTAACGACGCGTGAAAGTTGCAATACTCAACTTGAAATGGCCCTCCATGGAGAGAGGCACACAAGCCAATAATGCAGTTTCTCGGCCGAGGTTCACCGGCCACCCTTGAGCTTCGCCAGTCATCCTTAACCGTGAAACTAAATCTGCGAATATGGTCAACGACGACAGGGTACACAGAAAAGAGAAGAATCGATCGGTGGCGCGTGTGGCTGCTCCTCGAAATTCCATCCATTTCGTTCTAAATTTACCCGAAACGTGGGACATCTACGACCCGTAGAGGGAGCAACTCCAGCGTGAAATCATTTGTCCAGGAGGAAGAGGGCGGCGGGGCGCGAAACGGCCGCAAATTGAATAGCTGGCGGAAATACCGGTGGAACGAGCCAACGAATAACCCGGTGCACGCGTCCCCCGGTGCTCTCCGCGTACAATCGTGTATCCAGAGCTCGGTCTCTCCCTGATTTATTAGGGCCAGCAGCGTCAAAGAAAACGTGCAACGTTGGCTCTCTCTCTGCTCTTCTACCCACTCCTACGCTCGGGTCCTGCGCTCGCTCTGTGTTTCCGGATGCTTCTATCGCGCGGATTTCGGCCGGTGCTTTCACCGAAAAATGTGGAATTTTCAAGGGTAGTTTGTTCGCGTGCGCTCGCCCCGGAGCTCGGTGAACGCGGATTAAACGCGTTCGAACCTCGCAGACCGTGAAAAATCGTCCCTTGTTCGTTGTATCCTTAATAAATCGAGATAATGGCGAATCGCGCGCAACCGCCCGTTCGCGGTTCACGTTCGACCGTGAAATTGCTTCGTGTATTTGGATTACGATTACTTCGATGATGCAGGAAACGTATGTCGAAGCCGATTCTTGTTCGAAATACTTGCCTGTCTGAAAAGTTTACTGTAGCGGAAAAGATATAGGTTATTTCTACAGGATTTATATATTTACTTTATTTGAACATTATATATCGATAATAGAATCAATGAAGAGACTCGACCAACCGATCACGGCGATCAGATTTTTCGTTTCTGTCGTTGAGTACTAAAAATAAGCAAATGGTTTTGACGATACGAATTAATTATTACGTTTACTCATCTTCGTTATAGCGTTTTAATTCTAGTTAACTATATGAAATATATTTAAATATCTGTTAAAATGTGATAGCGTTGGAACGTTAGATATAAGTTAGTAAATAATAGAACGTAATTATTAAGAATAAAATGTGATTATAATAAAATTTAATTATTCGCTATGTATAGTCGATCTCACGTATAGAAGCTGTAACAATGATCAATCCTGTCATTGATATTTTTCTGATTCTTTCCACCATTCCAAACTCGTCCGATTAGACGGATTGTTGGCCATTGTTCGCTGAACGAACGCAACATCCGATCGTAGCGTTTGCAATTCGAATGAGAATGGCATCGTTGGGACGATATTTAATGAAACGTCAGTCACATTTGCGTATCGCGATATCCAATTCCGCGAGGCTCCGAAGAACAAGGGAGCGCAGGAGGAGAAAAGAGTAGAGGTCGCGGTCGGCGGTCACGCGATAAAATAATTAAAACGTCCCTCCCTCGTTTCGCTTCGCGTTGGTGGTGAAAAGGTAATTATTATTCCGTCCAAGCGAGGACGAAGCGCGGGGAAAGAGGGATATCGCAGGAAGGCAAGAAAGTGAAAAAGTATTTCATGCGGACTGCCGACGGATCTTAGATCTACATCGAGACGAACTATCGCGGAAGGGAAGGCAGCGAGTCGTTAAGAATCTCGTGAAACGAATGAATCAAAACGATATCGATAAATCTACAAAGTACAGTGCGCAAAACTGTGGAACAATGCGAAGGCAGGCTACCGTTGACAGCCGTTCACCGTTGAATACAGAGCGACCGCATGACAACGCTGAAAAAGCAATCGGTGACAATGAGAAACGGTCGCAGAGGAAAGCACGGTGAACGGGCTGGAATAAAAGCAGCGGGGAACGAACGAACGAACGTCGGGCAAGTATGCCAGACAAATCCGCAGAACGGAGCAGAGAAAGTAACAAGATAGTCTACCGGTACGACCGAAAATTTAGAAACCTGGATAAACTAGGCGGAAATATACGAGGGAACGAGTAGCAGAAAGAAGTGGAGCACATAAAAACGTGGTAGAAACGAGGAGACCAGGCGGCAAGGAGAGAAAGAAAAGAAAAGGAAGGGCTTAATATCGTGTAACGTAATTTAAAAGTGTAATTGCTCTTGTCATGCTCGACGCTGAAGAGGAGAGAGCCACGGGAGAGAAAGGCCGACAATGGCTCGGTCCTGGCCAAGCTACCGGCGGCGTAATAAGTTTTCATGCAAAGCGAACGTGGATTATCCAACCGTGAATGTGCCCGGGAATTATATTTCACGGGAGGAAGCAGACTGTTACTGTTGCTGTCTCCGTCCTTCTGCACATCCCTTTCCCGCCCTCTCTCACCCTCTTACTTGTCTCCTCTCTCTTCCTCTTTACAACTCTCTCCCTCTCTCTTTCTCTTACTCACTCACTGTTCATTTCTCTCGCTCTCTATCTCGGGCTTGTCATAAATTACACGGACAAACTGGGGCCACCGGCAGGATTTAGCAGTATCCTATACGAGCTTGTACCTTTCCACCCTGTCTCGTTTTGTCCCGCTCCACGACATTTCTGGTTTATGCGCGCTCATCTCCGCTCGCTCTCGACTACAGGTGAGCTAACATCGTCCGTGTCTGTCGTCTGTGAACGACGACTATAGATCACCGTCGATCCGGATCAACGACGATTCCTGACCATGGAGATGAAACGAGTCGACCCACACACGGGGTGTTAAAGAGGCAAGATTTCATTAATTGATACGCCGTCAGCTGCCTCTCACGGATCATTTACTTTGATCATATGTTGGCTTGGAAATATTCTCGATGAACTTGAAACGAGGAGTGTTAGCCAAACGAAAAGAGAGATTTAAGCGAAATTAACAGTGAAATACTCCAGAAATTGCTTTCCCTTTTGTTTTCTTATTTGCGCAAGCTTCCCGATCCTTTCTTCGTTTATTTTTTTAATTTCCATTATTCCTGTGACAATTTCTAGCAAGGAACAATGAAACTCGGAATCAATTTCTACGTAGTCATGGCTGACATCCGGAACCCCCGCCTTCGGCTCTGTCCTCGAGAATCAATTCGACTGTGCACTTTAAATCCCCCCTACCACCGTTCGATTTCAATCCAGGTCTCGCAGGAATCGCGCAGGAATCAGAATCCAAAGGATCAAATCGCAGGAGCGCGGTAGGATCGACCACGTATCAGAATGGGTCTGGAACCTCTTCTTTACGAGCAACAGAGGAATAAATCGAACGGGTACGGGGTTGAAGTCGAGGCTTGGAAAGGGGTGAAAAGCTGGCGGCCAGGGTGGGCCAAGCAAGTCCCGGGAGTTTAAAGGAGAGACGTTCACGGCGGAGACGAACAAGCGAAACGTCGGGACGAGGTAGAGCAACGAGAATGGACAAGCAACCAAGAGAGGGACAAAGCGGCGAGGGTGTCGAGGGAGGAAGAAACGGATCGCCGTAGGGTCGACGCGCAGGAGAGCGAGATAGAACGCAGGAATCTGTGAAGGGACGAGAGGTGAGACATATGAAACGGACATGAACTTTGAGCGGTGCAAGAGCAAGCCTCTTGATGTCGGTGCCGGTGAATACGCTGGTGGTAGAGTCAGTCTGTTCCGGTGGTGAATCGGTGATGGTGTGTTGGTAGAGAACAGTAGAGGGGGTCGAAGGCGGCGGCTCCAGACTCGAGACCCAGGTCGATATCAGCCTCGAGCAAACCAGACATCTACCGACCATTCGCAAAACATTCACCTCAAGTGTCCCCGGCAATGCCCTCCTCTCTACTACTCATGCTCTCTCAATACGCTGCGATGCAGCCCCTCGTGATGCAGCCGCGGGGGTGCTGCCGCGCCACCTTCACCCATTCCTCTCCGTCCCCTCTGACTCTCCTCGTTCCATGTCCTTTCACCGCTCTTTTTCTCTTCTCTCGAGAGATAACCTCCGAACGGAACTGAAATCGCATTAACGATCGCTTCACGGGTCACTTGCGCCGGCTTTTCCACGCCGTTTTTAATACCGTTTTGTAGGGGAAATTTAATTGTCGACCGACAGCGCGGCTCTTCCTCTCCTACTCCCCGAGCCTGCGGGTCCTTCGAGGAATTACAGCGCAGATAATCTAATAAATCTATTTACATCCGTGACAGCTGCATTTATTCGTGCCAGATCCTTTTCGAATACTTTCATTGCGGTCCAAATGCAATTTTCCAATGGCAGCTTCGAGGCGATAATGAAAACCAATCCGTTGTCGGAAAACCGTTGGAAGAGGTAATCGACGTCGATGGCACTGGCGAAACTAGTCGAGTGACAAGTCGCTTGGTCGCATTGCCCTGATGCGAGCTAATGCGTTTTTAAACGTCCCCGTAAATCGGTCTCGTCGACGTGTTTATAGTTGAATTATGTTCCAAGCGAATCGTTGACATTCTCGAATAGAGAAAATGATCGAAGCTTGAATAGAAGAGAATACGCGCGTGTATCTAGCGTGACTATTTAATTTCATAAATGTGATTATTCCTTATTAGCGCTTTTAGATCCGCCTGTCCGTTAAGAGTATAGAAGGCTATGGAAGTTCGAAGCATAATTGCGCAGCGTCGAGCTGTCGTTTATAGGAAAATATCCACGTAATTGGCAGCTGAATACGGATGATTACACGTAAATAGGTAGCATCTGTTAACTCGCAGTATTTGCATATGAATGGCCCGGCTACGATCTCAGCCGTTTCGAAAGTGATAATATTATTTAAGCTTATTCCATGCAATTTTGCAAATGTGCATGCATGCTTTGCGTTTAATCGTTCGAATCCAATTATGATCGGTACATAGATACATGTAAAACATAGATACGAACACGAAGATACATGATAATGCAATATAATGGTGATAATATATATCATTTTCCTTTCTCTTGCATTCACTTTCGAGTAATTAGTGAGATATAAAGATGCTACGTTATTATTCTTTATATCGTGTTATTATCTATTACGCATATCACGTTATTCTTCATTATACGTTGTATCAATTCTTGCATCTTTTTCCTAATTTATAAATTACCATGATTCTCTTTTATAGTAAAGATTTTGTTTGCTTTGTCCAAATGCTTGGAACGAATCTAAATAATTAGTTATGAAACTAATGCGATAATACTTTTAAATATTATATATATTTTTAAATATAACAATATAATCCGATCAACTGCAGATTTTCAAAACTCTGGTTTACATCGCCATAATCTTGCATCTCGTCGTACTAAAATATTCTATTTTAGCTATAAAGTGACATTAAAATAAAAGAAAATCGGTAAAGATATATCATGTTTTTTTTCCTGTGGTATTCAATTGAAATGGGAACAAAGCTGTAAGGCCAAGCGTATCGAAAACGAGCGAAACGTCACGAAATTGTTACTGGAAAAGCTCATCGATGGTCCGATTGATGTTGGAGGAACAGTACCGGAGACGATGTTTCCCCATCGTCTTCGGTGGATCGTACTCTCGTCAAATGGGATTTCCTCGATGGAACAAGGGTGTTGGTACGGCTAGCATCGCCTGAACGACGACCGGCCTGTGGTCTAATTCATCGCGGTCACATTAACGTTCATAAACTTTGAGCGTACTCGATGCCATATTTCAAGTTAATGAGAGCAATAAATTTATACGTCGTGGTAGACTGGCAGGATGACAGGGAGATTGAACGACGAGAAGAGGGTGGTGGCTCTCGGGGAGGAGGTAAAAGAAAGGAACAGACTGCGAGTGGGCGTTCGGAGGAAAAGGAAGAAAGTTACGGCGGACAAGGCGAGGAAGAAACTGGGAAACGCGAGAAGAAATAGACAGAGACTTTAAGAAGAGGAAGTGAGGAAGAAAGGAAGT
Organism: Bombus impatiens; assembly: GCF_000188095.3. Classification (NCBI taxonomy): domain Eukaryota; kingdom Metazoa; phylum Arthropoda; class Insecta; order Hymenoptera; family Apidae; genus Bombus; species Bombus impatiens. The sequence goes on along the minus strand of NT_178085.1, from coordinate 379,487 downwards.
GGAAGAAGAAGGGCGAGAGGCGGAGGCAGAAATTGAGAAAATGAAAAGGTGAAGAGGGAGGAGGTGGCTAGTAAAAGTAATTGGAAATGAAGAAAGGCATTGTGGCGGGCGATGTAAGAAGAAACTACAGATCAAAGGGGCTGAGGAAGGTTCGGTTGAGAGTGGAAAGGGTGGTGACGGAGGAAAATAAGTGAAAACCGTGAGCATACGCGTGAATGTTGGATAAAGAGGGATCGGAACCAGGGGAACGACGGGGCAAAACGCAATAGTGGTTGTTAAGAAAATAAGGGTCTAACGAAGAAAACTGACAGCAAGCAAATTTGATCGGAAGGGGTAAGGAGAATTCCGGGAAGTTAAAAAGAAGAGAAAAATATCGAGGAGCAAAAGAGAGGAATATATGGATGTAGCAACGAAATGAAAATGTATGTAGATGTTGGGAGAATAAACGGTGAACAGAGTCACGAGGTAACAAGTAGAAATAATTGGAAATAAGAAAGAAAAAGAGGTGTGGTTGGAGCAGCGGAGAAAAATTGCGAGTTCAGGAAAAAGGGGTAATATCGAAAGAAGGACGGAGAAAGCCAAGAATTAGCGAGGAAAAGACGGAGGGTGCGGAGAGTGGGTGTACACACAAGCGACCGATATCCGTTTTTATTAATAGAAATTCAATTTGAACGGAGCAAGCTCGGCAATTCGGAGAAAATCGAATTATCCTCGGAATTATCGGGAGTGCACGATATCCGTGCATCGTGTGTGTATATATGTATGCGTAATCTAGAACCAGAACACGTTTTACACGTCAAGTACAGTACGTAGCACGAGAGTTTCGTCGACGATATTTCACAGCATGAAAATGTTGCGACCTTAATTCCTTTACTGTCAAACGTCGAAAATACTTGACGTCGTTTGCTCGTTCAAATTTCCGCACTCGAATCATTTTTATTCTCTTTGCTTCAATTTGTTATCTTTCTCGTTCGATAATCTTTGGAAAAAGACTAAATGGTAATCCTTTCGTGCTTTAGGATTCTTTAATTGAAAATTGTTTAAGCAATTTGAATGAAATTTGAAATTATAATCTGTTCGACTAGAAGATCTGCAATTAATCATCCTCCATCGAGAAATTAAGCGCATGAGCGTAGAACGTTTCTCCGCTTAACGAAGCCGAAAGTTTTTCCAGAATTAACGCGAAACGAAGGGTTCGAGGGAAGTTTTAATTGTTATTTCTTCGAACTATTTATACAGTTTGTTAATTGCGGAATATGTAAGAAAAACATCGAGTCATGCTTTTCGCTCTGAGGAAATAATTGTACGTGCACGTGCAAAATTTACCAGCTCGTTGCAATTTTCCTACTATTTGCTGCAACACAGAAAGCATCCTCTCATGCGTACGAATTCTAAAATGAGAATTATAAATCCTAAAGGAGCAATACTGTCTTAAGAAAAATTGTGCCATGTGATCCATATGATACGAAAGTATGTGTGGTAAAATACAAATTTGTTGAAAGTATATATATTTATATAAATATAGCAAAGGAATTTCATATAAAACTCCTTATGAACCGAATATCAATTGTATTTGAATAACAATTAAAATAACGTGTTACATACGAATGATTTATGAAGATCACGGTTTCTTTGTGTGTATCCCTTTCTAATTGCGTGGATTATTTTAAAAACGAATCTGAACGAAAGTTATTCATCGTACTAAAAATTTAAATTTCATATAAGGTTCTTAATTAAAGCGCCATTCATCCCAGTAAGGAGGATTTAGCGCGCCTTTTATTCAACATGAAAAATTCGTTCGTACGATAAAAATTCAAAAATACTATGAGTACTACACATAAAGTTGTAGAAGATCTTTCCCTGACTGAATTACTAAAGTCTTCACAAAGAGTAAAAATTGAATGAACTATTTAGCATTTAATCGGTATATGCCATGGCGATACATCTACATGATCAATACGTATTCGTAAAAATATTTGAACATTTATCGTGCAAAGCTTTTATGGTTAGAATATATGTATTAATAAAATATTTCCAAATTCGAATCGAGCTACAAATTTATTTTATCTTCTAAATATTATAAAAAATACTTCATTTTGGACATTTCACATATTTCTATACATTTCTATGTATTATATGTATTATATAGCACGTATTTTTAGATATTAAAATTTTTCTATAAATGCATAAACATCAGCAATCTGCTCGTTACACTGCCAATGAAACTTCATAACGTTTCCTACAACATACGTAATATATTCGTAACAGGTTTCTATAAAAGTTAAAATATGTACGTAAAATTTAACTCTGTCCAACATTTCCCAACAATTTTCCGAGAATATAAAGCAGGAAACAAGTCGCGTGGCGAAAAATTCCATCGCAACCTTTGCCCGTTCAATCCATTCAACATCTCCTGGACATACAATACAAGCACGAGCATGAATATAAATTGGCACGCGGTTACCGCGAAGAACAGGCCAGCTCGATTCGAGAATTCCAGGGAAATTCCAGCAAAGAAATTCCGAGACGTCAGGATATTTCCGTTGAGCCGGAGCTAACAAAGACGCAAACGTACCCGATAGGATTCCCTATTGGTGGTGTGCACGGTGCGGCTCTCAGCTCGGCAGTCATAAAGTTGCAGCGAACTATCAAAGTCGAACGACTTATTCGTGGCGCTCTTCATCCGGGACCGTTTGCCAATTACAAAGGGGGATCCGTCGCGAATTCCGCCTCCTCCGGCGGTCCTCGGTCCCGTTTTCTCTTTTTCCCAGCGAAAACTTTGTGCGGTTCGCCAGCCAGCCAGCCAACGACTGGATCCTTTTCCACCGAGACACCGTACAAGATTACTTTCTTTGTACAAGCGAAGTTCGTTTCCCTGCCGATGGCTCCAGTCGATTACAAAGACCGCTCTTTGAGGCGGAGGCTCTTTTGTGCCGTGGCTTCGTCGTCTTATCCACGAAAGTCATACCTTGTTCTCGTTCCACGCTATGTTTCTCTCTCTCTCTCTCTCTCTCTCTATCTATCTATCTATCTATCTTCTTTTTCTATCGCCTTCTCTCTGTTCTCTCTGTCTCCTCTTTCAGGGAATTAATCGGCGACGGATGCTCAGCGCTCGATTGAAAATTAAAAATCGACTCGCTTTAAAGGGCGTGCACCTTTGAAGCGCGGCGAACCCGGAAGTCGTGCCTCGAATTCAATGGAATTTGCAGAACGGTGCTCGACCATGCAGAAGGGGTTGAGTAATTCGATGCTGGCTTACCTTTTTCTCGCGTCGCGTCGTCCCGGCGAAAAGTTGCCTCTTTGTCCGACGCGGCGATGTAATTTCGTGCCCGTTTTGTCGCGCTTTTCCCTCCAATTCTGTTTTATCGTTTGATCGACGTTCAGGGATATCGAGCGTTTGAACGTTTAAGTGGCGACCGCAGCGAAATAATAATTTATAAATATAAAATTTAGCGTCATTTAAAAGTAGCTAAACAATTTTAAAAGTGTTGATTAAATTGAAGACTATAATTTATAAAGTCAGACGAAGATAATTGTTTAGACGTAGTGAATAATTACCAACTGTTCGTATAATGAAGCCAAACTCAATTTCTTCTATTTTGCTCGTTTTCAATGCTAAGATCCAACACCCAAGATCCATTCACGTCACGAGTACCATAGACAAAGGTCGCTTTGGCAGGCATTATTTTCTTCGTCGATTATCTCGCGAAATAACAAAGAGTCGGTCATAAATCGAGACTGCCTTTCGAAGACGTTGCTAATCCAATATGACCCAAGGCTCGCGAGAAAATACAAAAGGAAAAGAGAGAGGGAGAGAGAAAGAGAGAGAGAGAGAGAGAAGAAAACGACGTACGCGTGCGCCTCGCAACGGGAGAGGATGCAAATTCATTAAAGCAAATTACTTACGCACGGGCTTAAACAAGACGAGCTCGATGTAATAAAAGGGTGCTCGGTTACCCTTTGTTAACGTCATGGTGTAACTCGTGCGTTCGCTTAAGCACTCGCTAATACATCCGTCGAGACACAGCCGAGCCATTCGGGCCCGTGACGGTGATAATGAATAGCAACAACTCCATAAACTAACTCCTCTGAAGAGAAGCGAGCCATCTCGTGTGTTTGGACTCGCGGCAACGACGTGCACAGCACCTTGTCGAACCGTCAGTCTGCGAGATTAGAATTGTTCGCCACGTTTACGTTTCAGCCGTGCTGCTACGGCTGCAGACTCCAGAAATGCAATTCAACGCGAATGCCTGCTGTCAAGGAAGTTGTCGACGCGACCGCCGGGATTTCGCAATTTTTACCATCGAGCCGAAACGTTAAACTTATTGTTAGTACACATTTAAACGACCACGTTTTACGGTTTCTACGTTTTACGAGTTGTTTCCAAGGTAATAATACGATACAGTTCGGTAAGGTTTTCGCGTATGAATTACAACCCAAGTTGAAAGATAAACCGACTTGACGGATGTTTAGTGTGATGTAACTGGTATTAGCACCAAGTGCTAAAAGGCAATTTGTAGCCATTGCGAAGAGCAGTTTGTGAAAGACGGGGTATAACTTCACGTGCGATTTCAGTACGAGATACCTTGTTTCCAAGCTATTGGTATTTTTATGGTGCTCCTGTTGTTTCCAGGTATTTAGAGATCGTGTTTTTGAAAGTAATACATCTCGAATATTTATGGAACATAATGAAGATATTTGTAAATAGCTTCGGCAGATTTGTTATTCTATTAAATGCCACATACGTTCTCGTGATACATGTGTATTTTTGATATATTCAATTTCGAGTAATTTAAACTTTATGTCACGCGTCAAATATGTTTCTTTTTTCGATGAAAATGGTAACAGTTACGACACGTCGAAATAACTATATATCGTTGTAAGAAAGAAATAGTGTTTGTTATTAATTTATATTTGATTTTTTATTCCTGAAAGCAATTAGTAATTTAATTAATTTCGAATAGCACATTGATATGACTGCAAAAATAAGATCATGTATTTTCAAAAAGAGTTACGAAAGCTGAACAAACTTGCGTTGTAACTATTTATATTTTAATTCCAGCGAGACAAACTCTTTAACGCGTATTACACGTATGAAAATATTACTATCAAATTTTAATATATCAATTCTATCGAAATAATTTATTTTTCCTTTCCTTTCAACTATCTTTACAAATAATTACTAAATTTAATCGCGAGCATATTTATCATAATATATCAAGCATTTTATATCGTCGAATATTTCCTCACCATCGATAACAATTACTTATATCAAAAGTGCCTCAGTATTCGATGCGTCAAACTATTTCAAGGCCTCTCAAATACATACGCAATGAATTTTTCATTCAACATACTCAAACGCTAATCCGTGATACGCTCTTGGTCTTAGCCTTCATCCAGCACATGCTCTATCCAAATCGGAAACAATGCCGTCTATTCACGGTAGCTCCTCACGGTAGCGAACGATTTCATTCACCAACTGATCACCGATTCTGTTTTAATTCAAACCATTCTCCCCTTTCGTCGACACGATGCGTACAATGGATCGTTTCAGCAATTCGTCTAACGTATCAATAATTTGTCCAACGTTACCTATTCCCTGCAAACTCCATCTACGATACGATTCCACCGAAAACGTTTCGTAGAGCAAAGCTGCAGACCTCTGTTCAAACTTCCTGCTCGAACGGAGAGCGCACTTCGCTTTGCTCTGGCACGGTCTGTGTCTACGTACGAGGAAACTGAGAAATCGCTCCGTGGCTCGATGATTCCGCACGGTGTACACGCAACAATAGGCGGAAACGTCGGCTGCTACAAAAGGAGCATCGCGAGGGAGAGAACGTTGGACAGGAACACCGGTGGCCTGATAAAGAATCGGGCCGAATCAAAGGTTCCCGGGGAAACGTTAAGGCTGTCTCCTACATATGGTGCTCAGATTGTTGGATAGTTACGGTGTCTGACCATTGTAATTGGGTATTCGCGAACAGAAAGCCCGTTCCCGGTGCTCCCGATACCATCGATTCGATATTTTTCGTCGAAGCCGCGAATTTTTAAGTCTTCGTTCTTACGACCGATGCGGCTCGTTTTAATTGGTTCGATTGGCTCTCCTCGTGAATGCACACGATGCCCGATTAATTCGACGTTGATATAACAACGCAACGTCGATGGATGAGGAAAAGGGAAAGCGAATTCGTGGTCCATTGAATTCATATGCAACCATAGCGTATACGTTGAATTTTTTTCCATGGATTTATGAAGACTTAAATGGTCGCGACTTGACCGTTTATAAGGAGACGGGTTTATGAGCGGTTTTATCGAATCATTGAATTTATTGCTTTAATGCGTTCGACGAACCCGTATTTAGTACTTGTAGGAATTTAAGCGGATAATTTGAAAGCGATTAACTCTGTGCTTTAAGATATATTGAAGTCAGCGTTTTCCTATGTATGCATATCATTTCACTTGTAAGAGATGCAATTAGAAGTTAGTTATTAAGTAATAGAAACTTTACAGGGCAGAATATTTTTTACATACTTATTTGTGAAATAAAGTTTGTGATATTATAGCAAATTTTTCATTAGGATATCTATGATAAAATCTCGTTTAGTGAATTACCTATATTCAAGCAATTTAAGACCACTTTACCAGCGAAAACCTGTTATTTATTAGATTCTATTCCATGCTCGTGCTTAGTACTTAAAACATTTGACTGCAAGTCGCGTAAGACCAATTCGCTAGTGTTAATCTGTTATTATATTTTATTTGATTATATATCTTCTATACTTGATATATATATTATAGTAATTTTATATCTTTTCTAAAAGCGTACGAAACGCTCTAAAGAGAACTAGGAAGTTCTTTTCCTGATGGTTGCCAATTTTGTTGCATGTACCTTGCTAGTCTTTTTCCTCAAATCATACAATGTCCAGACTGGCAGTCTCATTGTACACAGCTAGATAGAGAGTTTGTATTGCAGATTCGAGACAGATACAATCTGGCCGGCCCGTTGCCAGAAGCGACCAGTCCTCTTGGTTACGCGACGAGAATTCGTCTCGCGAGACGAATCGCCTACTGCCGCATACGTAATAGAAATTGTAACGTCGTCGAGTCTAATTTATGACGGACCCTTCGTGATTAGCGTGGATAATGTTGTTTGCAGTTGCCAACAGACACAGTCGATCGATACCGCATCGCAATAAATTTACGTCTGGAATGTGGAATTTGAGCACCTTGGGGAATGCCAGATTTATAAAATCAACTTAAAATTTTGCTTTTAAAAGGAAAGCTTAAGAAACTCGTTTCGGAATTGAAACTTTTGCTCCATAAAATAGGAAAATACCGTTACTATTTTATAAACCTACCAAACTCCTTTAGATCTGTATCAAAAAAAAAAAGAGAGAGAAAAATATTCTACTTCAAGAACTAACGTTCCAAGTGTTCAGGTATTTTAAAAGATCACTGCACCGTCACTTAACTCGGAAATTCAACTACGCAACGTACGAGCATGTGAAATGCCTGCGGAGCATATATCAGCGTACCGAGGCGCGTCAACATCGCAGAAATTTCAGGCGAGTATATCTTTATTGGCATGCACGGGAACACACGTAACAATCTGGGCCGTTAATCGAAAGCTATTACTCCCAGAGTGATCGATAATTCGGCGCAGAGAGATCAGGCGAAATCGTCACCGCGAGACAATGACTGGAGGCAACGATAATTGGTCGATAAAGTGATAAACCCGGCTGGAGATTATATTGTAAGCACGCCACCATGTCAGAGATATGCAAATGATTATTAATTATTAGCACGTTGATCGTCGTGTTGTCGACAGGTCAACCCGGATCGATGCTTCTATGAATTCCCGTAGACCGATGCTACACGATAAAGTTTAATTAAGGAACGCATTAACGCACTGTACGTAGTACATACGCAACGGGATGGTAAGCACCGGCTGAGTGAGCGGTTAGCAAGCAGGTGTACGGATAATTATACGTTTTCCTCGTATATCGTCGCATGCTACTGGAATAATTAAACAAAACTGATGAGCGCGTTCGCCCGTCTGTCGGGGCGCTTTGGCTTATTCTTCAACCACCCTCTTGTCCCGTAGTTTCGTGAATTTTTAATTTGCGCGCCAATGCGCCGCCGTGTGCCTCCCAAATTAACGTTGTTAATGCTCGGTCTGCGAAGCTTCTTCGGGACTTATTGGCGCGCCGATGATAATTACGTTCGGTTAACCGGTTAACTCGCTGCGGAGTGCGGAGTAATCGTTTGTTGACGGACCAACTCCTCCTTTTGCTATTCTATCATCCTGTTCCTTTCGTGTTCCGAGCCAGTCAGAATAATTCGTTAGAAGGTTTTTGCTATGAATTATTGAAATGACTGAGGTAAAGGGATCTTCGAACGAGACCGAATTTTTCATTACGAGCGAACATGCATAATTCCAAGTTCCTCTCGACGAGTTCGTCAATACGACGTGTCTGACATAGTCTCGAGGATTAACGGCGGTAATAATTAGACTATGGATAGTTATATTTAATTACAAAGGAGCAACTATGATAGACAATTGGTTTATTCACTGAATATTATAGTTTGGATATTTTATACGTCTATATGCATTCTCTATATTGTACGCGTTCTGTGATTTTTTGCATCCTCAAATTTCCAATAAATGCATAAAAATCCGCGGTCTAAGTAATAATATAGTTCGACAAGCTGGTTCGAAGTGATGTACGAAGTTCTTTTTATTGGCTGACAGATAATTGTTTCGCATATAGACTGAATGTTTATACAAATTCATATCATTATGAAAAGAATTAACAAAGAGAACTTAAATAGGATTTTCTTTTATCTGTAAAATATTACGCTACATATTTTTCTCTAAATATTTTGTACTTTTCGTTCGCACAAAATTCTTAAATTTTTTAAAAGTGCATAAACATTCCCAGTCTATTTATGTACGATGAATCGTATCGTTTGTGTCGTATCGATGTACAGTATCCTTTTGTTGTTTGTCGAAAGATTTACATCATGTACATAAAATAAGCTTTAAAAACATAGGATTATATTATGTATTACCTACGATACCAGATGTCTTGATACGTATGAATAAATATACATGTGAGTACTATGATACTTATGAAACCTACAATACAACCTAAGAAAATGAAGGAAGTTCGTCAATCCTGTCCCATTCTTCGGTTAGCTTTTCAATATTTTCCCTAACGTCATTTGCACGTATTCCACGCATTCGACGTGAACATTTCGCGCACTTAATGATATCTCCACAGACACCCGATAAATAGACAAACAATGTTCGACTACCGAGCTCAATTAAGCGTAGCTGTGCTGCAACGAGTCATGCATCCCATAGACTTTCACTAGCGCGAGACGCGTGACGATGGAATCGTTCGCGAGGAAAACGCGAAATGAATTCCAAAGGAGCATCGTCGATTCGACGCGGCTCTCCAGCCAGTCTGCCGTGCGTTTTACACGCTTCTTCGCCTCTCTCTTTCACCGGACGTTGCACGCGCGCGTTTACACAGCATCATCGCTCGCGCAACATCGAGTATTGACTCATTGCACGAGGAACGTCGGCCACGGAGATTTCTCAGGCCAGATTACGACAAGAACATCGTTGGTCGTTTTGCTACACGACTCGCGATTTACTCGCGACAGGCATCGACGTACGCGCCGCGCTTTTTACGAGCCTCGTTTCTTCCATTCGGACTTCTTGTCGCAAACTACACGGCTGATTTATTTAAATTGCGTTTCATCGACCGATGCTTTAAATCGCGGTCGGCCTCTTAAGGACATCTCCAAGATGGATATCGATTCCGCCAACGGAAATATCACTTTTTCCGCGAATGTATTTGAAAAATGTTCGATTGCACCAGAAAAAGAAATTGTATTTAAAATATGTGCTTGATGAATTTGGAATTTTCGCTGGTTTGTACAGTATATCATGATCGGTTCATTAAACATGTAGATACTGCAGTGAAAGTGCTGTTCGAGAATTTCAGTAATTTCGTACTTATTCTTCGTTGTGATTGCGTATCCAATATTAATTGTAGCTTTCTACTTTAATTTTTAATCGATATTGCTGAGCCATACGTGATTCGCAAAAATCATTTAGGCTTAGACTATTTCCTTTTAATTTGTATTCTATATTTGACGCGCTGAAGATTATCAATGGCATTGCCTCAGCATGCTTCAAAATTAAATAATCTGTCTCTGATCCAAATTGCCGTGATCACATATGATCCAACGATACCGCGAATCATCCTTTAATCGTAAAAGTGTAGAAATTGCGTAACAGATAATCTCAAAACTTTTGTTATCATTTAATTGCCTTGATATTTAATATTATAGATTCAAATAATGTAGCGTGAATGGAATGCTCTGATGCAGCAATAACGCAGAGCCTCTAACATCGAAAGAAAATTATAATGTGAATGTTTCTTTCCAACCTATATTTCATGCTCATCGAATCGGTCACAATACGCGTGCAACTTATGATCCGCCTCTAAATAAAGCTTGCGCAGTTCTTTATGAAAATAGCCTTCGAACAATACGCCGATGTTTGAAATGACTAACAGCCGCCGCGTATGCTCGTACGACAATAATTGCAGCAATTTAACAGGCACGGTATACGTGAAACGATCGTGACTGAGCCCAAATAAAAATGACTGCGAACATACCTTGGGGTCGAAGTTGAAGACCTGTTCAGGTCTTAGCGGACACTCGAGACCGCATTTGCAGGTTCCCACTGTTGTCAGGTACTCCTTCAGTTGATCCAGCGAACCCAGCGCTGTGCTGCTTGGACTGTAACAAAATAAGACAAAAAGTTAGTAAACGAAGCAGTAGCGTACCAGGCAAAAGAGAAACGCAAAGACGTTGAAAAAGCATACACGGTCGTCCATAGAAATCTTTTACAATCGAGGCAATGAAAGTATCAAGAAAGAAGTATGCATTACTAACTCCAATATATTGCACGACAGACGAGAAAGACGATCCTTAAATAAAATTCTTTATCGAAGGTTACACGTACAGTGACTCGCGAAAGTATTCATACACTCGTCGACATCTTTTATGAATATATTACTTGCGTACTTACTACGAAACAGTCTGAAATTTTATTAGTATTGTAATGACATCTACCTATCATGATTACATAGAATTTTCGACAATTCTGAAAATTGTATATGCAAGTTATAAGATATTTAGTACAATACCATGCAGAGATAGAAAATCATTTGTATTTAAACAGGCAATCGTACACAATATTAATAAATTTCAATATACAATGGGACCATCTTTAATACTTTTTATATGATTTAAGATAAATATTCGTATCACGAATATACTAATTTCTGTACTAAATATAAGTTCGCAGTAAATACGTATCTCGTCCTTCCATGTATATTTTCAGATTGGATACAAATCTCCCCAATATAATCTTGGCAATCGCGTCTCGTTATAGCTCTAATGAAATGTCAAGATCTTTTATATAACACGTGTGATATACGTAAGTGTACGAATATTTTTGTTGTAAATACGTAGGTGGAATAAGTAAGAGAAGACGGTACGAACACGGTACGAAAATTAAAACGTCTTCTCTTATTTTTCCCTGTGCGAAGTTTCAATCGTGTTTCTGCGCCATACTTCCAGCATTGGAAGGAAAGCCAACGAGCGATATCAAAGATAAATTAACCAACTCATAAAGAAGCTGTAGCGGTGAACGAGGGAGTCGATGTTTCGAGGGGAGCGGCAAATAGGCGTTTCATAATTTCACCGGCTGCGTCGATGAGCTGGAAGGAGACGGTTTATTACCTACAGACATCGCTTGTTTGGTGAGACCGGACAGTAATGGTTCGAGGACGTTTGCTGAGCGACCAACGAATTACACTGAGGGGATCCTTGCCGATAATTCTAACTGGCCCTGTGAAATGAAAACGGTTATCGATGTTCGTAAAGGGGACCGAGTTATTGCATCGCTTGGATTGCTGGCAAATTTTCTGCAAAGGGTGCTTTACGATTGAGAGTTACGACTTCTATATACCACGGTTCCTTCACAGAAAGTTGTAGTTCTTTTCTTAGTATTTTTATACTTAATTTTGTTAATCGAATCTTTCCTTCGGTAGAAATTACCATAATCGTTTTTTAATGTCGAATTTATCAATTTTATGTATTGCTCCTTTTTCTTCGTGAGTCTGTACGATGTTCATGAATTTATATAAATTCTCTGCACTTATTTCTTGATTTCTTTTACATGTACATATTTATATATTAAAATTTAGAACTAATTCATTTCGAGTTTAAAGAATTTTGTTGTTAGTTATTTAACGAATACTCGTTAGTTAACTCTGTTCCTTTTTTGAATAAAGATGACCAAATATTCCAAAAATTACAGAGACACGTGGCTAAAATTTATTTTCAGTATGTATCTTAAAACGTTTTATAAAAAAATAAGTGTATAAACGTGACAAATTTAACATTGGATTTTGCAATTGTTCCGAAGGACAAAAAACGTGACTCGTCGTATCTTTCCTCTGTGATCTTCACACATATTAATTAAACATTCGTAATCCGTCAACCTTCTACTTTCAATATACAATAGAAGGATCCTTTGTTTCGTTTATTACTATCCAAATAGAAACACCGTAGAATATCAACAACTGTATAAATCATTTTTACGCGTCGTTAACATCTGACCTATTTCGCCGTATTTAAGCAAACGAAATTTCGGAAGACGTAATCCGGCAAAGCTGCATAAAATGTTTCGCATTAAGCGTAGTCAAAGGTCTCTCTGCGTTTCACGTTGGTAACATCGTTCGGCCGACAATTTGCGCGATTAACGCGTTCAATCTCCCGGCATTAAGCGTCGTTGCATTTTTACCTCGTTAGCATTTTCATTTGGCGCGGTCTAGAGGCTGGGAGTAATTGAAATTCCGCAATTAATCTGGAAACACGGCCGTCATAACGTGAAGGGAAGGACGAGATCTGGTCTCTGGTAGGCCGTCGAACGGAAAGACGGTTTATCACCTATCGCTCTCTGACGTCGAATCCCCGACAGCGATGCTTTGCAAGCAACTAATTCGACGAAGGGATCTTCGCCAGGCGGTTCGGGTTGAATCAACGAGCTGAAACGGAGGCAGGGTCGCCCGCTTGTATATTGATTACCTTGTAGAGGGACAGAGAGACTTTGTTTCAGAGTACTTTGCAGCTTCCTAAACTAATAACCTCGGGCGCTTCATCCCGGCATTATAACCTCGGGGGAAGGCTCGCCTTTCCCGTCCGATCCCGGTCCATAGGAATCCTCCTGGCAATTATTTCTCGTGACAACAAGACGAATTCGCGCACCCACGTTCGCGCTAATTTGCGCCGAATTCGATTTGTTCGCCGTGCTGCCAGCCCACCACCAGCCCCTTCTCGCGTCTGCTCTCCACCCTTTGTCACGTCCGCTATGAATTATGAAATACATATTTTCACTCTCGCCGCGAGTTAGTCGCGGATTATTATTAGCCTTCTGCAGGAAGTTAGCTGAAGTTGTGTATACACATTGCGTGAAATTCAGGCCGGTTTCTCGAACGAGTGATGGAATAGTGAGTTAGCTACGGCAAAGGTTTATCGAAGTATTTCTAACAAGATGATTGGCAACTGAGATTGAGTTATGGTAGAGTTGTGTATTTGGTTGAAGATTTCAGGGCTGGATATCTGATGTATACACGTAAAATGTAGCTTATACTTTCCAATAAGTTAGGGTCTTTGTAAGCAGGACGTTTGCTCCAAGAAAAGGAATATTGATTATAACCTTTTTACTTTAGTTTCTATAAAGTAAGTAGGTTCGATCAGCATATACGCGTAAATCAAATTTCATTAGTATTTAGAAATCTTGATAATATGCTCGAGTTATATCTGGATTATGGATAAGTATAAATAAAGGAAAACAATAAGGTATTTGTTTACATATTCACACCATATTAAACACAAATTTTACGAGTTTCAGATCTTCACATGCTTGATATTAGAACTTTGTATACACCTCTTAATTGAATAAAGACAAAAAACATATAATTATATAATTTACTGGGAATTATTCCAAGATAATCAACACTGCTAATTACCGTGAACAGTTTCGGAATCAACTTAAGGATACATGTTGCATTAATTTAATATTTTTTTAATGATAAGATTTCTTCCTTACGTTGCTGGTGAATTATCTCAACTTTCTCTATATCTATGATGGAAATGGGATTATATTCAGACTATTATTAACGTTGGCATAGTAATCAAAGTGTTTTGCCACATGTAGAATTTGTAATAGAGAGTATGCGTAACTATATTATGAATGAAATAGTATTGAAAGCATCGAGATTGTATGCAAACCTTCTGTTGTTATCTGTTATCTGAGTGAACTAGTTGGCACAGTAATTAAGAGCGTGGTTGATCAACTACGAAAATTCGAGTAATTACTTTCCGTCTCGGTAAGACAAATTTGCTATCTACTCGGGCTGTTAATTTACCTCGGATTGAATTTGTCGAGAAACATTGGAAGCTAACAACTTGGATTTACCTGCTTGATGATTTAGTCTATTCTAAAGTAACCGAAGAACAATATTTACGATATCAAAAAATGTCTATATCGAAAGAAGATACGTACATTACAGAATCTCTTTATAAATACAATCGACTGTATTTCTGTAATTATAGAAGAGAATTTTATTATAGAAGAATCTTTATTGGATTAGCAATATCCTATTTGTAATTTCATTCGTTATTGAAATTTGTCGATTCAAGAATACAATAAAATAAAAGAATTTTTACTACGATAATCGCAATAAATAGCTGTCTACATAAAATAAGGGAGAAAAGAATCAGAGGCTGTTACGTTTCCACCTAAAATTTCATATCTCCACTTGATTCTAATGCATACGTTCTCGCAAGTCTATTCGAGGATGAAGCCAGGTTTGTGGGGTTCGTAAAGCAGACTTTTTCCATGCCACCCTCTTATCCCGGATTCGAAATGCAAAATCCTTGGCGATGTATCAACATTCACGGAACCATAGACCCAGACTGGATTCCCGACTACCAGAGAAAATAAGAATCGAGGGTGGAGAATTCTCCACGTGGTCGCATAACCTCCCTCGCCTAAGAATGGAGGAAAGCTTGTATCATAGATAATGCCGTAACATTTTCACGAAGGAAATCTGTAACGAAATATGAAAACGTGCATACGATTCGATAAATAATCCATATAACGTGGATGTCTACGACGATTGAATTTATTTTATATCTAACGATATTTTTATTGGAAGTAGTATACTTGGAAATATTTATATTTCAGGACTTATACAGCGGAGAAATTATTTTACCCGTGACATTACAAATTTCGAATTTTTCTCCTCTCCAGACAATCAGCACGATGCGTATTTTGAAAGTTTTTTACTTTATTTTGAAAGTAGCACAAAATAATTAACATGTTCACGCTTGGCAATTTTATTGAGATCTAGAACACTACAATGATATACATTTAAGACTAGGACAAGCACTTGGAAAGTTAGCTTTCGAATATTATACTTTGTATTAGTTATTATTATAACCTATTTGAAACAAACACAAGAAATCCTTATTTCCTCAGCATTATTGATAATTGATGTGTTCGATTATTAATCACGAGAGGACATAAAAGCTACTACGTGCGGCGTCAGCAACTGCATTTTAATGCGTTAACTCTTCGAACGTTTCTATACTAACCTCGCTCTTATTAACAGATAGAGAGATTTTTAAAGTTCGAAAAAATTAAAACTAAATTCTATGTGAAATCGAAATAAGAAGCAACAAATATCAAAGACTAATAAAGATGATAATAAAACTTGTTTCGTGTTCCAAACGACACGTAAGATAAAACAATTAAGTAGCAGCTGATAAACAGGTATTTGATAATATTCTTGTGAAAAGATAAATCTTTTTATTTTGCGACGCAGGAGACGATATCGTGAACAACGACGAGACCGGTAACTTATTTTCCTATAAAACCGCGACAACGGATTCAACAACACAGCTGTGATTCCATAAATAAGGGTTGCGAGGAGTTCCTCCCAATTTCAGTTAGCACGTGAAGTGCGCCGAGGCATGTTGCACAGAGTAAAGAGGCACGGTGGATGAATTATATCGGTTGGAAAGGCTGGCTAAGCTGCTTGTCCTCGTAAAGCGAATTCTGCCACCAACGAAACCAACATCAGCTTTTACGATGCCACCCACCCTTTGGGCTCCACCCCAGACCTTGTCGAATCATTCTTGTTCTTGAAGCTGTACCGTACCTATTGTTTACCGTACGATTTGTCATGATTCTTTCCGCAAGGACAGCTTCCTATTTTTAAAGGAAGTTACGCTCATTTAAATTGAAGTATCTGCGAGATGAAAAACAAATGCTAACAGACGACAAAAATACGTAAAGAATTTCTTTTCCTATCATGTTATAGCAAAAAGAAGAATATTATTTTCATGTGCATTTGTAATACCTGAAAAAAAATCTATTACAATTTTTAATGTAATATAATTAAATTAACTATATACATATATCTCTCTTGCACTTTTTTACCAGGAACGTTTCCAGATTGCATCATCTTCGATCATATCGCAATGTACGATGCTTAAAACAAGGATGAAAATTACGTAAAATGAGGTAAGAGACTATTTATATTTAAGACATATAGAATAACAGGTGCGTTCCGCTGTAGTAATTTTATGGGAGCAAGGTCAGTGAAATATGAACATAGCTATTATTCCTCGATATAAATGGTTTGATCAACAAGCTGCTTTACCTACTCGACATCGTACTCTACTGTAATAACAAAAAACCGTTATGATAATGAAAACAATTTTATGACATAAACAACTCGTTCCAGGACCGATTAAATCAATCAGATAGACAAAAACGAATTATTCTTTCGTAATTGTATTTGCGCATAAATTACTCTTCTTATCCTTCTCCAGGATCAACAGAAGATTAATGAAAATGATACGCGTAAGAAATTTCATAAAGTAAATGTATAGCTCATTTTATTTATAGCGATATAGAAACGCCGTGAAAGATGGATCGTGCTTCAAAATTTGCATATTAAAATCTTTCAATAACCAAATTAAAGTTGGAGATTTGAAGAGATAAGAGCCTCTGACCTTAATCCTACAATAATTGAAAAACGTACAATGTTTTTACGATTAGCATTATATTTTCTTACGAGGAAAGAAACGTTAGAGTTTTTCACTTTAACTTGGAATCCAGGAAGTAATAATGCTATTGCTGTCACGTGTACAAATAACAATAGACTGGAAATTCCTTGAATCCAAATAACTCAAAAACTCTTTACAATATACAACATTCACTCGCGATGTCAGTCAACGTGTTTCAAAGCAAAGACACGTCGTGTCTGTAAATTTTAATTCGATCTCGTTTTATAGGACTAATTTAACGCACGTATGCGCGAAGCAGGATAAGTTGGAAGGTGGTGAACACGTTTTTCATATTCAGATCGCAATATCCTTTGACCAACAATATTGCACGTGTGCTGCTGACAAGACGTGACATTAGAACGGTCAGGTTCCCATAACCCTCGAGTCTCGTGTCCGTGCATGTATCTGAGGTTGGGAATGCCGTTGGCGCGTGGACTATACTTATCTACGATCTATGAACAGTTTACCCTTCATACAGACTTTTCCGTGGTAACATGTACGCGCGCCAGAACGCGTCCACATGTTCTTTGAAACCGCAACTGCTCGCGGTCTTCGGGACAGAACGTGGGAAGGCGAGCTGAATCCTTTCTTCCATAATGCTGCAATTCATGACTTGAAAATCAATTGCATAGCACGCTGGAAATACCGAACGATGATAAAATCTTGTTAAATATTTCAACAGTATGGGTATTGTGCACGTATTTGGAAAGATGCGATGTAATGCGCGGTAGAATTTCCAATAATTGAATTCATAGGAGCACATGATCTCTTGGATAGAAGAAAATTCGAATGCTCTTCTTCGCTTACGACGATCTCATTTTGTATTTCAAAAAGAATAATATCACTTAGAGGGAAAATAAAATGTAATATTAATGTAATATTCTTTAACTAATGGTCTTTTATTATCGTTTGTAAATGTAACCCACGCCCTTTTCACTGGCAACATTAAGTTGCGCGAAGTTTTCAATAATTATAAGTTGTGCTTCAATGAATAAAGGATTCTGAATTCGCGTCTTAATAAATTTATTCGTGTCTTAAAGCAGCCTCAAATGTGTCTGCTTTTTACGTATTTACTATAGAGATTTAGTCGCTTTCCTCTTTGCAAACGCCCTCAATTATTGTTCCTTTCAAATCAAGGGATAGTTAAACAAACTTCAGTTTTATTTAAGTATGCTGTTCTATTCGTTTCTTTTTCACGTTTGTGAAACATCATTTTAGACATGTTTTTTTAATTATTTTATAATTAATATATATTAATATATACAAAGTGCAGAAAAAAGACGGGGAGAAACCTTAAGAGCTCAATGCTCAAGAGCTTATGAGTTCAAAAACCACTAGTTTCGAAGTTACGAGATGTTTAGTGAATGAAAGTACAGCGTATAGTAAACCAGTTGCTTCGTTACAACGAACAGCAGTTGATCCTAGAAATCTGCTGCCAAGAGATAAAAGAAATGCCGAGGTTCATTCAACGTGTGCGCGCTCCTATGAGAAAACGTGTCAAAGTGTGCGTTGAAGCGGACTGGGGACATATCGAACGTACTTTATGCTGCAAAGGTAATATCTTACTGACAAAAACATCTCGCAACTCAGAAACATGCAGTTTTTGAACCGAATGTCGCTTGACACTTTTTTGCTTGTTTTGATGAAATCGCTATATGCTTCTAAAGCTTTCCCCGGCAGTATTTACATAATACTGAGTTAGAACGTTTTATTCATGAAAAGCGTGGAACGCAGAAAAGGTAGTATAAAATTATATCGAATACTAAAACTAAATATTCCAAAGTTATTTACATTTCAATAACATCTATTGAAATATAACGTTCATTTCGGGGCACATAGAAGAACCGCAGGAGAGAGGTTCTCGAGGAGAACAGCAGAATAAAAATCTGAGAGGACATCTCAAATCGAGTAAACTGTTACATACCTATATCTCAGATTGATTGAATTCAAGCCGCTAGAATTCAGGTAACTTGCCTAAACGATGCTTCATACCATCGTTCGAATCGCTGGCGTACAAAGGGAATACTGGCGAGGTTTACGCAACGATTCATCGAATGCTGATACACAACGAAGACTGGAGATTACGTTTCAGGGGAACGTTCAGATTTATTTGATTCTCCTTCGAACACGTTCGTATAATCGTTTCAGCGGTATTCCAGTCGTCTGGCGTAATTGTGCAGGCAAACAATCGCGAGTATCCGAGAGCGGAGTATCCGTAAAGCGATCGAAATTGTTAAACGCGATGGCAGGCGAAGGGATAGAGGAGAGGAGCGGGTGGCGCGAGGGAGAGAAGCGGAGAAACGAAGATCACGGGTGATAAATCGTCGAAGGCAGGCCGCAACGCTAGATATACCGAGGCGTACCAATTGGAATTGGCTCGTAATTCGCGGCCATTCCGACGGATGGCTTCACCCCGATAATTACCGCTCCGTGATAAATTTATGACAGCAATAATTTACGCGGAAACTGCGGCCGACTGGTTCGATAAAGAGCGATTAACTATAAAACGAAGCTACGCGAACGCGACGCTCCGATGCGATGCGCCGCGACGCACACCTCTCTCTCTCCCTTTCTCTCTACGTCTCTCCATTATACGCGATCCAACTTCAAATCGAAGGGATAAGTCTGCCGTTTACAGGATTAAACACGAACGGTGACGTCCAATTGGATTTTAAAGTCGTTTCGTGATACTCTGCAACGTTTCGAATCGTGTTCTAGGGTTTAGCATTGTATATGGCGTATCGCTTAAATTGAACATTTAAGTTATTCCTGTTGCTATTAAAGATGAAAACAATGGAGTTTTGGAAAAGAGGATTAAAGTAGGGCAAGAGGAATTTATGTTGTTTTTCAAGAATTGCATCTAATTATCTTGTATTATATATCCTTGTAAATATACGTGTTATTTCAATATCATCGACATATTTTTAGATATTAATATTCGATGTGTATTGTAAACAATATATTGACACAGATCGTAAGAGTAAATCTTTAATACCTATGTCTCGTTGTTTTTTTTACGTACTTTACTATATACTTCATACTTTTACTATTACCTTTGATAAATTTGGACTATTGGTCCGTCAAATAATATTCATTATATTATATCTTTTTATTTATACTCATGAAAAATATTAACTGAAATTTCAAATCTGGATATACTCTATATCGAAGAATTTCATACAGAGCGTACACGCTAAAACGTCCATTTTCATTACACGTTTCTATCTTGGAATTTCTAAAATCTTCGTAACCCAGATTTTTATTATTTTCTAAAATTGCTAATATTATGCAAGGAAAGTACATTAGGCGAATATTTATACATATTAGAATGAAAAAAACACTAGAACTAGATTTTATTAAATCTTATGATATGTACGAGTAACATTAACGAGAAATTAGCATAATAAGATAAATTGGCATATAAATCGGTTATATCGTATACTATTAAAGACCTAAAAGCAGTGGAAATAGATCAGTGAAAATAGATACTGCACGAATACCACCTCAAGTGTCGCTTCTAACCAGTTAAAAAATCTGTGGTTGGTGATCAGTGATCCGTGATCAAGCTGGAGCATGAAGGTTTTAAATAGATTATAGCTGTAAGGCGCGCGTTAACATAAATGCGTCATCAAACTTCTAACGAAACTAATTGCAATGCTGCTGGCAAACCGTCAGAACAGTCTTCCAAAAGGACACGCTTTACACCCGGAAGTCTCGATATTAACTGTACCTTCCCCCTCTATTAGCGCTTTAAAGAAACCGCACTCGACGCTTGTAATGTACACAAAATGTCTGCATACAGTCGTGCGTTACTTTGCTGAAAACGTTCATATATCTGTCAGTTTAAAACGATTCTTTTAATCTTTTCACCAACAATTTCTTTTCGGAAAAAACTTACTACTCACTTAATTCATATTCAAATAAATATCTTCGTCGTCTCTCAATTGTCTGTCTAAATACGTTAACGTAATACACTGGCATCCAAATTCTTTTTTCGTGTAAAAAATATTAAATTTATGATTATAGCTCACAATCGTCAACGTTATAATAGCGATTATTAATTCTTGGGCGAAAAATTGAATTCAACTACTGAGATCATTCATTGCAAGTATTTCACTTTTGTCGTTTAATTTATACTTTATCTTACTTTAATCGATTATTCTATTACGCTACGAAAGTCTAAATTGACAGAACTTATTAGCTCTAGAATTCAGAAATATTTCAAATGTTGCTTCTACAAATTCGCAACACTCCTTTTATCACAGTAGATACAGTCTTAATTCTCTAAGAAAATACCGTAAACCACACAATGTTCAGGAGTTGAATTAATATTAATAATTACATTAAATGTATAATACCAAATTTTATAGAATGCGAGATTAAAATATCTTCGACTTAAAATCGCACGATACCAATTATAAAACGCGTATCAAATCGAATACGATGCAGAACCCCGTAAAAAATGCATCATGGTCTGAATTCGAAATAGCCCCACGAAGGTTTAAAAAGTGAAACCGACCCAATTCCTCCGCATTCAGCATCCAACCAATTTACCACACGCACCCATTCATTTCTTTTAAGAAAAATCCTCTTACCAAAGAGTAAAGCTATCGGCAAGAATCCACGCGTTTCAGTCTCGAACGGAAGAAAAAACGGTAAACGTGGTTAACGCGTAAACGAGCGGAACACGTAACGAAAGGGGCGATCGGGAAGCATTCGTATCGAGACGAAGCTCAGCCTCGTTCGCCGCTGCGTTGGTCCAGGACATGAAAACAGCGCAACTCGAACGCGCCGCCACAAATCAATAATCCCATTCGCAAGATCGTTCGTGTTCGATCAATTTCGGTGTCCATTACGGTTCGAAGAGAGTGGTCTCTATCTGCGGCCAGGTTTGCGGCACGATATTATCGGGCGAAGCAACGCGCAATCGTCCAGAGAGTGGGGAGTCCAGTGTGCAGGAGGGCTGCGAGAGAGAGAGAGAGAGAGACGAGGAGGAGATCGAATAATTTTCGACCACGAAAAGTGAAACGTTAACGGCGGCCGATCACGAACCGCTTGTTTCCTTCGGCTGTTTTGCACTTTTGTGCATGCGAGTTTGGACTCGCGGGCCGCGCGATTCGGCCCGGCAACGAGCCAGACAGAGACCAATAGGCAACCATTTCGCAACGTTGGATCAGCCGTAGATTGCAGTCATTTGCCGACATAAATTGCATGGCCGGGTAATCGTCCCGTGCGGAGAAACGAGAGCCGTTATACGTCGAAAACGCCTCGGATCGAGAAAAAATCAGCGGAGTTCACCCCGCGGAGAGAATTCTCTCTTCATTCTTCGACGATGGATTCCCGGTACGCGGAAGACGCTCACGGCGATCCCGAGATCACTTCCAGTGAGCCGCGTACACGATGATTGCTCGATCGGTGTCGAGATCGAGTTCGATTCGTTCCCTTTCGTTTCGTTTCGTTTCACTATGCTTCTCACCGTTTCCAGCGATTTTCCTGCCTCCGTGGGAGCAGCACGAGAGAAAGTGATTAATTCTCGCTGGTATGGGAAGGCGATGGAATGGCGGGCAGAGTGGAAAAAGAGCAATTTGTTTCCAATGATAAGATTCTTAATTAATTGTGCACTCTCTCTGACTGAAAAATGTAATTTAATACTGTCCGTGCTTGGTATACGTGAACGTATTTAACCAGTTAGATGTTGTACAGATTACTGGTGATCAATAATATATTAAATCAATGTAATGAAATCCTTATTTCATTGAAAAGCCGCGTAAGAAAATTTTAATTCTATTTACCTCCTAGTTTCTAGAAATAGAATAGCAGTTCGCGTTCTATAGAAACGATACGACATTATCTATCTATAGTGACTACACATGCGCCTGTAGCAAATTATAAAAATAATTTATAGACTTAAATTAAATAAAATAATTTATAAACTTCGAAATTATTTGATTAAAAGAAAATCAGACTCGTACTAATGAATCGCGTTTTCACTTCTACGTTTACATAATGCTTTTATTCTTTTCGAGATGATGAAATATATATTTTTGGTAAAAGAAGATTGATTTGAAGTCATAAAAACATGGAAACGATATATTGGAGAAAGATTCAGTTATATGTTTTTTTTTTGTAATAAATATACGAGATAATCAAAAAAGAATATTTTGAATTGCAAATATTAAGATACTTGTTAGAAGAATACTTATTGTTAACTAGTTAATAATAACTAAATTCTCAAAATATAAAACCTATTATACTTATTAAGATATAATCAGTGATTACAATCTCTATAGAAAGAAAATAACTATAACTCACTAATATAATTTTTTATCGCACGCGACAAGGATGAAAAGACAATAATATTTTATCAAATGGCGGAAGCAGAAAGAGAATTTTTCCAGAATTTTATAAATAAATTGTGTTAATGAAAACGAATCGGAACTGCGCCAGCAATTGCCACGAACAACAGGAGCAACAACACGAGGAACAAAGTTATATTTCCTTCTCACGCTGAAATACGAGTAAACGTTCTAAAACCCGTAAACGTTAGCATGAATATTTACGGCGTTAGGCAGATTTGTTTCCGCTACAACCGCGATCTTTCCCAGACTTTTTACGATGGAACTTCACTACGAACGAGCTCGTACGATTATCAACAACAATGTACGCATTAGCAGATAAGATTATCGCAGCTCACGTTGCGAATTCCGTTGATAACGTTGCATAGCGTGAATTCTTATGCTGAACGTAGACGTAGGTTATGTACGTATTATGTACATTCTCTGCGATGGTCACCAGGCAGGTAACAAAGAAACGATGAACTTTACGATGTGACGTGGCAAATTAAACGATTTTTTCCCTGCTCTATATGTTGACTTTGGTATTTTTGATTAAAATATAAATAGAATTATTACCAGAGAGGACAAAATGATTAATTCGTAATTCTTCATAAAAATTTTGACAATTTCATGTCAAATGTAAGTACATGTAGATATGAAAAACATGTTTCCCTGTTTGCATTATAATATACACATTTTTTACTCTCATCTTTTGTTTTGATTTCCTTGGTACAAGCTTTATATTTTTATTTAGTTCCACTGATATAGACGATTACGTGTATACTTTACTAGAGTTGGATAACTATCAGTAAGATAAGAATTAATTAATAAGAAATAATGTAAATAAATAAGATAACATACAAGTAAAGAGATGAATATATGGAAAGTAAATGGAATTTAATGTATGTCGTGGAAGGTTTGCAATCTTGTTTATCAACAATATTAATTAGGAGATAAACTAGGAAATTTTGAAAGATAAATTTAAGTGATGACATGCGGCCTTCCTTCACGAATGATATAAATAATGTTAACGTGAAATAACTCGGAAAAGTGTTTATTCTGCAGAGCAATTTAATACCGTGACTAATGGAAATAAACATGCGAAGCGAAGGGAAATTTTAATAAACAACAAGCAATTTTTCTACAAAAACGAGCGAAACAAGAAATTATTCGCGCATCATACAATCAGTTATAAAATGTTTAAAACGTTTTTCGAAACGATAATCAAATAAATGAAAATATTAAGTAAATATTTACAATGGAACAAATGATATGAAATCTCGACAAGCGCGATTATATTCGATAAAAAGCTTCCAGGGCATATTGCATATTGATCGTCAACGTAGTCGATAACAGGCTATCAGTATTTCCTGTAAGTAATATATTATATAATTTCGCTTTGTATATTTTATAACTATAGTAAACAAAAGAGGACTAAAATTAAAAAGTGATTTACATTCTCATTTTATACTTAATTTTCTTGATGATATTTGTAAACGTGTAGATGAGATAAGAAGTAAAAGAGAAGTTAGACAACTATGATAAGATATATCAAATGATAAAAGTATTGAATATAATATAGTAATTTAACTTGTATGTTATTTGTTTTTTATGAAGTACACTAAAATAGCATAATAAATCCAAAATAATCCACGATTATGATTACAATGTATACACGTAGAACGCAATTGTATTATGATCGATTCCAAATCATTATCATCTTTCGATTAGGGAAAATTAATCGTTCTATACTATTACAAATATATCGTATCAACACATATTTCCAAAATTCTTTGATACTGAAATAATGTAATCTTGTTTATTTCTATTATCTCCAATCACTAAAAACGATTAATAATACTATATTAATACCAACCAATATTTCTATTACGTATAGTCATCAAATAATTCTTGGTTAAACACACATAACTTTTTACAATAATTCCATTATATTTCAATTCCAGCCAAAGTACCTATTAATCTCTCTGAGAAAATAAAAAGAAAGATGGAATTTATGAAAAGTAAAACCGATAATCCGAAGGAATTGCACGATCGGATGGATAATTAACAGCACAAGCGTGCAAGACGCTGCGTTCACAAGACCAATAATGGATAGCTACATCGTTCGTGGGGGGCCACGTCCGGTGATTTTTCTCCGCGGAAAGGCACGCCGGTAATTCGAATCGGCGATCGGTCGTGAGACGCGATTAAACTAATTTCAAGACACGCGAGCGCGAGATGTATTTTATTCGGCAGATTCAATTACAACACGCCAGCCAGAACAGACCGTTGGGTTCTGGCTCTCTTTCTCCCCTATCGGACATAATTCTCCGGTGAACAGAGGACGGAGTTGCTTAAGCGTGAAAACGGCATAATTCCTGCGAAAATTTAGAGCTTTATTTACTTGGCCACAAATGGAATTTCCCTGGTTTCTTTGCTGGTCGTGGCTCAAATAAAAGAGATCACTGCCAGCGGCCCGAGCCAATAAACAAGGCTTACTGCCAACTTTACGACTACGGGCCCAGGTGCACGAGAAACCACCCTCATCCGTGTCAGCCTCTCTTGTACCAAGGAGCTTATCAATCGCTCGAAAGATGCAAACCGCCGTGCTCGCCGGAATTACGACAAACGACCGTGCAAATCGGTCCTGATTTCCTTCCAGGAAGCACCCGCGCTCGAGCGCGACCGCCTCCGTGTCCCGTGGCA
>NT_178085.1:324343-352917 GCF_000188095.3 Bombus impatiens | reverse complement strand
CCGCCTCCGTGTCCCGTGGCAGCTGGGGGGACAGATTTTATGGACCTTTAGCCATTCGGTTAATGGCTGATGCATACGCTTTCGAAACCATAGAAAGCTTAATAGTTGTCCCTCTTGACAAGAAGCATTGCCTTTATCGGATAACGTCTGTCTCGAGAGTCTTTTTCCTGGACCACCCTTGTCTGGATTCCGGTGTTTTTGTGCTTTAAGCTTGTTTCTAACGATTCAATCGAATTAGACCTTTTGTCCATCTGTTTAGTCAATCCGTTCGCAATCATTTTGTTTTGATACTTTTTATACGCGATACATATAAACGAAAGGATTGATTTTTCCACGACAAATTGTAAATCTAACTTTTACTTGAAATAATAATACGGTCGTTAAATATGTATGCATTTTTGTACGTACAGAAGGTACATGTATGATTCTATAGACGTAGTATTATTGGCAGCAGTCATCTTTTCTCTCTAATATTGCGTTTTAGTCGTACTAAAAAAAGAGCCATAGCTTGAAGCAATTGTATGGTTTATCCTATATATCTATACTTTAAAGCTGCATATTTGTCACAGGTTAATGATTTGTAGTCGATTGGCGAGTGTCAGACAATAAAAATGTGGAAAAGGATTTTTGTAATGTTAATTGAATATATATCAAATACATAATATAATAGTATAATATAATTACTATGATTGTTATTTAATTTCAATCATCACTTTGCATAATTTGTGATTTCTTTTCGAACTTTATACACCTGCTTGATCTTTAGATAGAATAGTAGCTCAATTCAAAATTATAACAAGCGGAAGCGTGCTGTAGTGGCGGGCACGTGACTCTCTGAATTTCATTTTAATAAACCATTAATAACTTAACGGCCATAGGCGCTGGCTAGGGCCGCGCATTGCCGGAAATATCTTGACCTACAACCTTAAGGATTAACACTTCAACCACGAAAATAACTCTCTCCTGTTGTTTTACGCTTGTTTTATTTTTAATTCCTTGAGGATAAAAGTCTCCGAAGAAAAACAAACGACAGCAAAGTTCTAAAATTTCTCGCTCGTGCTCGTCAACTTTCTTTCAAAATACACAATCGAAATGTTACTTCTTGAGAAGTAAAAATGTCATTTTTTAAATATTTTACTGCGCAAGTATAAATTGCGCACAACGTATTTTCCACAAACGACGTTGCTTTGTTTAATTAATTTTTTTACACATACAATGCTACATAGAGCATTGTTAATATGTAGATTGTTAATGTTTATGCATTTTTATAGTTTTATGAATATAATTAAAAAATCGTAATCTATATCTGCTAGGTACTATAACAAATATTTTCTTTTGATTATTTTACAGATACTTGCATCTTTTTGCACTTTTAAATTTCCTACGAACACATAAACTTGCACAATATATCTACATGTCAATTTAATTATATGAATTTATTTAATTAATTATCACCATAAACGACACTAGAGTTTAGGCTAAGATTAGATTAAATTACTTCGTTTTAAAATTAATGGCATTTTTATCATGTAGAAGCTGTCATATATCATTTATGGGATAAATCACACGTCACAGCTTAAAAGCATGTACTTGTACGCGTCTATAAACACAGTATATTTTTTAAATCGATAATGAATTAGATGTTATTCACAAATAGTAGTACAATAAAATCTTAAAATACCTCTATGTATCGTAAAATACGACAACGTAAACTGGTTATTTGCAATATCTATTTTGAAAATAGCAATAACTGTTCCCGCGAATATGAGAAACACATCGTTGCGTGTTACCGAACAGCAAATAGTTGCCAGAACATCCTCCTAACCGAAGATGATTTTCCCTGCAAAGGAAAACGACTAAGTGGCAGGCATAAAGACCGCTGCACTGTCAGAAAATTCAAAGCTGAGATTCATTAATTAATTCAATTAGAGGAAAGGAAGCAGGAAATTGCAACGTTCTATTTCGCTACGTCTTAACCGAATAAATAGGCTTCCTCGTGAATATAAAACGCGCCTCGCATCTGCTGTTTCGCGTTAACGATGGCCAGCTATATTTCACGAATCGGCAGCTCGGAATATCCGAGTAAGAAAACGAGATAATCGATCGAATAATATCGGTGGTCCGCTAATTTCGCGTAATTGCCAGCAACCTCGTCTACGAAGCAACCTGGCCAACTTTTTCCTTCCCTTCTCTTATTCTTTCTCTTCCTTTTTCCATCCTTCTGTGCCCCTTTTTCCCTCCGTTTTTTTTTTTTTTTTCGTTTTCTTTTCACCCAAGGATTTCGCCTGTGGATGCGGTGATTATGCTCGGATGAAAAACACGGCCAAGTCAGAAAGACGGAAGGGTATAATTATTATTGAAAACGGGTAGCAGCGGCATATTAATTAACTAGCAACTTCCCGTTACAGCGATTCTTTTTACCTCGCCACATTATTCGACAAAATCTGCTGACCATTAAGCGGTACCGTAGAAAAATTCGCGCGGAAATTGTTTAAAGAAATCTCCTTCGAAACATTATTTCTCGTAAAAGTGTTATCATGCGGATTCACGTTGAATGGTTGGCGAAGGAAATAAAACTTCAACGAAGAGATTCAATTTGTTTATATAGAGCGTCCCATTTTTATCTACGCTTTATCTATGAGAAATATCCTTCAAATCAAAGTTTAACAAAATATATAATATGAGGACAACAGTTTCTTTAGAAATGGAAGCATTGAGAATAGTTGGAGGTTAATTGTTTAAATTCGACAAAGACAGGAATTTTATAAAGATACTATGGTATATTTATCTTTAAGCTTTCTCAAAATTCTTAAATTATCTTAAAACGCAAAATTAATATACAGATCTTCTTTATACCTCGAAATATAAAGAAATCATCGTTACCATATTACAATGTTTCTCGACTCTACAATATTTAGACCTAATATTTTACACATAATAATTTATTACATTCGATAACCAGGATATTGCACGTGAACAGAATTGGGGAGCTCTCCCTAAGTGGAATACCGATACCTTTGAATATTCAAAGACATCCAAAACAAATGTTACATATCGCTATCTCTCGTAAATAACATACATAAATAACAGTAGGGTATCATGTAGTCAAGATACATATATAGTCAACATCGATCAAGGAGCATCCCCAACTCTACCAGCGAGGGTGGATCAGCGGTAAAAGAAGCTCGCTACGTAATGGCTCTATAAATTCACGGTAAATTTGCATGGGGCAGAAATCGAAGAATCCAAGAAATTGCCCGAGCACCGGGGAAAACAGATCAACGTCGTCCGATTTCTCGTAATCGCTGCTGTCGAAACGTTCCGTGGAAGCATCGCGATTACGTCTCAGATATAGACGAGAAAGGGAGCAATAAAAGAGGAAGGGAAGAAGAGAACAGACAGAACAAGTTATCGAGGGCAGATAGAAAGAGTCGAATGAAAGGGAACATAGAACGAACGCGAAGGCAATGAGATCACGAACATTCCGATTTTCTCGAGTTTGTTCCGCAGCTTAGCTGTGATCCTTCATATTCGAGTATCTTTGTTTGTGGGCCTTGGTAAATCTGTGTATTATTAGCTAGCGTTATTGATTTATTATTTAATGGTCGACGGCCGCGCAAGCGCGGGCTAAATCGGGGTTAACTGCTCATTTGCCGGAGGTACATTATGGTTTCTGCGTTTATGGCTCTCGCGGGAAAGGAGCACGTGAAAGACGAGAGAAGAATGGAGAGCTCTCTGCGAGTAACTCCATTCCATCCTAACTTACTGTTCCTTCCTTTTAGCTTATTTTGCATCGTGCAAATAATATCGCGTTGTTCCGAAAATCCTATATCATTCGTTGTATCGGTATAGTGTTTCTGTTTCCGATGATTTTTGTTTGGTTTTGTGAAATATTTAAGAAGGATTTATTTTTCATTTAGGAATATCTTACGTATAATCGTTTGCCGGTAATTGTTTAGAATGGAATAGGAAAATTATTATACTTTTCTTGTTAGAAGAATCACAACGTGATATGAAATCAAGCTGATATCTTTAACGCTCTCCTGTTATGTTCATAAAATTATGTGTTAATTATTGACAAGATAGATTGGTACAAAATCTGGCGAACTTGCAAAAAAGGGTGCTCATCACCGATTTTAGTGGGGCTCGTTTTAATCGCTTCGTTCGTACGCATAAACGACGAGAAAGATATAGAAAGGATGTTGATCTCTTTCTCAAATTTCGATCACCTTTAAAAAAGAAACACACGCACGCACATAAAAAATGTTCTAATATATTCTAACACATATAACATGTTTTCAAATAATAGAAAAACAGGCATAAATAGAGCTAAAATATATAATATGTGATAAAATAAACAGCAAACAATCCGACTTCGCTGAATTATCCGATACAAAAACCTAATTATATTAATTTAATTGAAATATGTTTGTTAATTTAAACATACGACTAATTCATATACATAGATTCGGACACAATAGGAGAGTTAATATTCAACAGGTAATATTGAAGAACAATATGTATCATAAATTTACTGTAACTCCATTGCGTTGAGCTCGCGTAAAAGTGTATACTAAAATTACTTTTTATGTTATTCAAATGTATTTATTGTTATTCGAAATAACGAAATATTACTTTCCCAGGAAGATTTTCCATTCCTACAAAAGAAATCTTAAATAGATTAAAAGAACAGCTCACATGACTGGAGGGACATTAAAATTAAAAAAAAAAGTGGGCGTTATTATGAAGACAAGTAGTATTAATTATGGTAATTAGGGTATAATATGAATAATATTATGATGTGATATATCAGGGATTGTTAAAAGTAACACAGAAGCTATTTCAGACGCCATTCACGAGGTAACGTTTAAGAGTTAAAAAGAGACTCCATTTCCACTAGCTGTTTTCTAAATAAGATAGTACAACAAAATTTTCTTATCTATATTATGCATCTGATTGTTACCTTGTAATATACGTTATTTACATTGTAATATGAGATTAAGAGGAATATAAAACGGGGCTACGAAAGACGAGGGGAGAATCAAGGACTTTATAAATAACTCCGTTCTCCGTCTCTCTCTCCTTTTCCTTTCTTCATTTATGTATCTTGTAACGTTACACTCAAAATATTACAGTATTCAGCTTGCGCTCATTACAGTATCAGGTTGCATAATTCATTATGCAATCTATTAACGCTTCCTGTGAAACTGTGCTAATAATTTGAAAATAATATTTTACAAGCATATATATTATATCAAGCAGCTGTTTGTTATAAAAGCGCTACCGTAAAGTAATTGGACTGTCGCGGATCTATGAAGTTAGCGAAGTTAATTTGCATTCGCCAGCGCGGACGTTGAAATGTGGCCGTTGAAACCGGTAAATGACAGGTTGACAGTGTTACAAATTTAATTCCTTGATGACAATCCAGAAAATTTTAGTGCATAATAAATTCGTATCACGTATCTGATTTAACCCAATAGGATTTTCTCCGACGTGTAAATGTTCGTACATATTTTTATCAATTTTACGATTCCCTCAGAGAGAGATATTTACGTGTAACGGAATATCATGAACGAGAAATAAGTCGAAATGTAATTGAGCATCACAATCGAGATATATATCAAGCTAATTACGTTCTATTAAAGTTTCCCCATTTTATCGAAATATAGAATAATTTTCGGGTATACTAATCCGAAATGAAAAATTTCAATGTCTGTAAATGTAGTCTTTTTAACTTTATCTATGAAAAACAATTTAAGTGACAAAGAATCGGTGGCGTAGGAATTCGCGTTTAACTTTTCTGATCGATCGAAATCAAATTGTCATCGGCGAGTAATCCTCGTATGGAAGGAAATTGCTCGACAAATATCCGGAATGAAATTTTTCGTAAATGCGCTCGTTCACGATGCGATTCTCCTCGGGAAGCGGGTATTAAAGCCGAGTCACGTTCCGGGTTCTGCTCGACGCGCTATCACGAGAGAGTTCACGATTCAGTGGGAGAAACAGTTTGTTAGCCGAACAGAGAGAACAATAGTAGGGGCCGGCGATATAGGAGAACGGTTCGTCGGTTCGCAGAGTTTTAATGGGGATCTCGTCCCAATTCCGATACAATGTGCTCCGTCGAGCAAAGAGGCCAGCTTCGATGATGGGAAACGTAGCGGATTCTTTTCGCAATCTGCTCGAATTGCTCGAAAGAAAAATCGGAAATAAGAGAATTCGCGATAAACCGATCGCCGGGCAAACAAAAAGCCCGGCGAGAACAATCGGCCGTGTTCAACCCAGCTCTGATTGTCACTCGAATCGTCACGGCGCGAGATTTTATTAAAATCTCGTCGCGATATTAACGTTCCCAACGAAATTACACGGCTCGCATCTGCGTTATCGACGCGGCATTTATTAATACACTTGGCAATTATTGCCTCCGCCTCGATTTCAACTTTGCATCCACGCAGCCCCCGGTACGTGTTATTAATTTCGTAATTACATCGCGATTCCAAATTTACCGAATTAGAGTATTACGTTTTATTCGATGTTTGCTGTGAGCCGCGCTATGTACTATTTGTTCCTTTCTACATTGTCCTGTTTCAACTCGGTTCGCGTTTTCAATAGCGCATCTATGTGGAGGGGAATTAAAGTATCGTATCGTGTTATCGAATCTGTAATTTCAGCGCGATATCAGATATACAGAGTCACAATAATTACGATTTATTCGCAGCTTTCACTCGGTTATTCATCCGTGCCTTTCACCGTGCTACGGATTGATCAATTGCTTCTGGAGCAACAGAATGTTCACTACCGTATACGAAAAGGGGAAACTTATATAACAGAGTTCACGAATCTCGGAAAAAAATTGATTACAGAGCCGAAAGCGGTATATTTACACCTTTCAGTAGTACGAGGCTCAATTATTGAAAATATTAAAAAAACAAGATGTAAAAAGTGCTTTTTGCAACGAATACATGACACGGCAATACACACTGTTCCGCACCGAGTGAACGTGAAATTTGCACGTCCAACTCGTTGCGAGTGGTTGCCATGGTACACTCAGTCAACCATCTGCGCCAATAAATTCTTCAACGACCACGCGATCTACTATCTCATCGATACAACCAATGATTTACTATGCGCGCGATCAATAAGTGAATCAAGTAACCGTCAAAGAGGTTCAAAGAACGCGCAAACATACATCATAAACGACTGATGATAGGGATTAACGTGCTTTTCGCGATTCCATATCAGTACGGGACGTTGAGTTGGCGTTGAATTATTGCAAGAAAAAGTGTCGTATAGACTACTAATGACATGTACTTTATTTACATACGTGTCCACTATTAGTAACTTGTATGCTGATTGAGAACAGGTTTACGATTTATCTTGAGCTTTACATCGTAGCATTTACAGTTTGTTTGTATACTTTGTTATTCGGCAATTTCTACATGAAGAAAACGAACAGATGTTCGTAATCTTCGTTTTGCAATATTAATTACCACTTTCGCTGTCTTGTTTTAATGTAATGTAAATAAGTTAAAATTTTCTTCGAAAAATCTTGTTCATGAGAAGGAGTTAGCAGTTTGCAGGAAGAATTAATGCAGTGGACAATATGCATTTTCATTTGTAGATATCTTTCTGGGTTTTTCTGGTTTACTACAAAAATATCAATATGAAATCGATAATCCTTGAGCAATTTTCCCATATATTCTTTAACACTCGTTTAGTATATCCCGAGATTCAAGCACGCGACAAAGATATGGAACTATTCAGAAAATTTCATTCTAATATGTACAATTTTGTCATAATTAAAATCGTTGTTTAATCAGAAAATATTTATTCTTAATTGAATAAAATTATAATATCGAGTCTTGCACCTTTGGGAACCGATTGGTTTGTTTAAAAAACGCTACGATGTTTGACTAAAATTTATTAATCGTTTTATCCTACCGATCGTTAGAAGAAAGCTAAACTATATTTATCTACGGAAAATTATGAATTATAATATCCAATCATAAATTAATATAAAGTTCATTTCGCTGAGAAACGTTTCTTTGAAAAATTCCGCTCCGGAAATAGTCAAAACGTACACTGCTTTCTTATCACGCAGGTAACCCCAGGCGAAATTGTAGCAACGAGCCTGGTAAAGTGACTCAGACCTTGACAGCGTGCTCGGTGACACCGTGCCGCGTAAACCTCGTGAATCACCGTTGACCACTGCTTAATGGAAAATTCATTTTACATGGCACGCATGCACGCACGCACGCAGCCACTATACGTATTGTATGTATATATACGGGAGCCCCTAGTTATGATAGCAGCGATTCAGATAAGCGGTCAGCTCCAATGGAACAGGTTTCCGTTTTCCTTCGCGCGTGTACGAACGCTCGCGCGCCTCTGCTCGTACAGACGCGCTACCAGTTTATCAACGTCGCTTAATTTATTGCAGGGCATAACGTTATCGGGCCGTTTCGCGAGCGACAATTTGCCCGCGCGACGACGACTCTCTGTTAATCGAAATGTAGCCGTTGATCGAGTCGACAAGCGGAATCGACGAGGAATTCCTTTTCGTTGCCGCGTCACTTCATCGTGAGGCCGAGCGTGCACGAAAGACACGCGGAATGCATTTCGGTGTGTAATGGTTTATCGCCCATGTTCAATTTATCAGCGAAAGCTTCAGCGGCCGCAATTGCCGATCGAAATGCAATCGATGATAAAATTAACGGAGCTCCCAGAGGATTTCTCGTCGCACGAGCGCAGCTCTCTGATTAATGAATTTATTGTTAACGTATCGGTGATCGATGAGGATTCGGCTGCTTGCTTAGATGAGGCTTGAATTAAACTTGAATCGATACGCAAATTCTCGAGGAATAGGTAAATGAAAGTGACCTGATCGTTTAGTTACAAAGTGTTTATCTCGTCTTGTGTGACTATTCGATTTATAATTTATAGATGTTAGAAATAAGGATCGATATTTTAACTCTGCAATTTCTATAGCTCGGGTTCTAGCAAAATATGAGGAATTTAGTTAAGTATGTAATTACTTGTATACTTAATTTAAGTGCTATAATTAATTTTAAACTAACATTTAAAATTTATTTGGACTTCGTATCTCGTTTAAAGACAACGCTACGATATAAAGGTAATTTTTGTTCTTTTATCACTTCGATGCGCGTTTAATTATTCACACTCATACAAGATTTATTTATTTTTCTATCTGCAATAAAAAGCTGCATTGAATATTACGATTTAATTGAATTTTTGACTTGATTGGCAGAGAATTAAAAATTTGATTAAAACGCGAAATGAAATATAAATAAAAAGATACGCGTTGATTATTAAATACATGGATATTTTACACAAATATTAAGTTCAATTCTTTTATATGTACATACTCGACCTCTCAACGAGTCAACAGATTCGAAAATAAATTTCTTGTAAAACAAATTCAATGATAAATACCTTTCTTTTCTAATAGAGTACACTTTCAGCAATAAAATAAAATCATTTCAAAAACCATAGCAAACCTCTTTATTTGAAACTGTGGATACAATTTGCGAGTGTAACGTACCCGCGAGTTTATCAAATTATTAGACCGTGTGTTTATTTCGAGAGCAAACATATCACGAAAACCTTACGTTATTTGCAAAAAAAAAATCTCCTTCCAATGAAATAGTGAGATATTCGAACTCCTTTTCTTAATTTACACACAACCCATTAATAATCAGCTCGTATAATATATTACAAGTTAATTTCCCAAGCTGTTTTAAAATTACGTCGAAAGTTACTCGATATCATTATCCGGCTTGTTTGCAAAATTACACGAAAACAAAACAGGTTTAAAATTAACTTGGCGGAGGGGCGAAATTTAATGGACGCGGAGAAATTTATTTGTCATTGCCGCGTGTTACTGAAATGCCATCAGGTTAACTCATTTGCGAAGCCATGATGTATCAGTAACGATATGATACGCGTTTTCTCCGGAGACGTGAAATTGGAGCGGCTTATATTTTTCCCCGCTCTCCGGAGTAGTCCAAAGTTATACGTACGTTAGTTCTGTAATTTCATTGATCGTACGATCAACGCGGTTGGCCTCGAGCGACTTTATTACATTTTCTTTTCTACCATGCGAGTAGAGCCGTGTACTGTTTTTCTTTCAATTTCAGTTACGTAATTTGCTTTCCGGCTCGTACAACACTGCGCGCAGCGTTCTTTTCCTAGGAAATCATGGTATCCCCTTTTTGAGAAAACGATCGCAATTACACTTCCCTTTTCTATTTATCATAGAAACTGTTTTTTAACGGTTTTTTGCATAATGGTCGAGTACATAAATGTCAAGGAAACATACTGTCGATAATTTCGTTATTTGTTTGCGTAGTAACTTGCGGCAATTTTAAGACCTCCAAAACGAATGGGTATTGGAATGCCCATGAGGAATCTAAGATTCAGATACAACAAGAGCTTAAAAATTAAAACTGCCGGAAAAAATCGATAATTTTCAGAAGTTATCTACAGAGGATATTTGACTGATTCATAATACTTCAATTTCTAAAAATACAGATACTCGGAAGAATACAAAAAGCACAAAGCTAGAGGCACAGGATATTTTCTTAACAAATCATTGCTGCGTACGTCGATGTAAGATCTGAAAATATCTAACAATAACAATGTGTCTATCCGACAACCACACTTGACGAATGTTCGTCAGAAAATCGCTGGTGAACGGAAATCCCGTGCTACATCATCATCGAGGAATAAGAGAGAATCGCGACAGGCGGCAGAAACTCGCATGCAGAAGTGACCGAGGTTATGAATAGGCACACTTGAGCGTAGAAATCGCGAATGAACGTGAGGAACGGCGAGCAAACATAAAGAGGCATCGATGAAGGTGCACGAGGCGGGACGAGAGATTTTCAAGCGGCGTATAAATAATGTAATGGCGTCGAAGAACAATGACAAGAGGACAACCGGTGCACGTCTGATGGCCGTGTATAACGATAATTTGTCAAGCAAGCTTCTCCTAAAAATTACACAAAGTGCCAGCAGTCGAGCTGGTCGGCCTTGAATGCCTCGTAATTACGTGCCCACCGCAAATAAGCGGAGACGGCGCGTAACATCACGCGTTCGTGCGTATTGCGTTCGGATTTCTACGCGATCTCCAAAATCGATCAATTCGCGAATTCGATCGCCTATGAGCCTGAACAGGTGAGACTGACGCGTCAAATTCGAGCTTCAAAGAAATGACGTTTCGCATACGATTGTCAATAACATGATAAAGAATATCTAGTACGAAGTTACTTTTCTTCGTACAATGCGAAGACGAATCTCCAAAGAAACATATATTTTTAAAAGATATGCAGCTTGTGTAACTTTGCGGTATATAATCACCAGCGATCACTCCGTGTTCCCTCAGAAGGAACAGCACACACGAGTGCAAAGGTTTAATCTGAAATTCTCTTTCGACCACAGCTGTAATTCGTTAGAAGCACAAAACATCGATCGTCCCATAATATAGGAGTGAATCGTGCTGGCACGGCAACACGGTAACACGAGCACCAATTACCTAAGAATATTGAAATTACGTATTTAGAAGTTATCGTCGGCGGAGGTGAATATATCGCGGCGACGAGGCTTGGGATCGCGCGTCGATGCGAAGGGAGGAATAGGGGGTCTAATTGTCGGCAAGTTAACGATGATCGATGATAACGGGTCGTGCTCCCCTTATCGGGCACGGCTGGTGTTTCACGTAACAGGAGCTCTCGCGTGCAATGTTAAGCCGCTTACATCGTTACGTGTTTGTAAATTTTGAGAGGCCTCGCATCGGCGGAATAATCACGCGGCATCGTGCACCGTCTACGTTTTACGATCGTAGTACAACCTGTACGCAAACTGTTCGCTTTCGGCTAACGATACGGCCGAAGCGCCGCCACGTAACTCGATTACACGCGCTGCCCGCTAATGTTCCACACGAGCCTCAGTCAGCCTTTCGTTGTGTAACATAGTCGATTAGAAGCGGCCGAATTTATCACTCACGCCGGCGGAAATTAAGACGGAAGAACTGACCATCGATGCGATCGTTTCAACATTTCAGATAGTTTAATACCTTGATTGCAACGCTGGTTATCGGTGATCTGTGTTTCGAATGATTAAAAGAAAGCACAGAAAGCATAGAAAATATAAAATACAAATATAAAAATTAAATGAAACTTGAGTGAGAGATGGAATTCTCCTCCGAGAGATATTTTTGTCGATTAATAAATGTTCTACCGAGAATATATGAAATTACGAAGTTTCAATAATTCTATTACGGCAAATTATTATTTAACGTGGTTCATGGTAATTAAATATATTTTTGAAAAGACGTACCGATGTATCAGTTTTAAACTTTGAAATAATATTTATTCTGATACTTATCGTTTTGTTGTACGTTTCTGTTCATTTAATAAGTTTTCTCGAACGAAAATATTCAATGAAAAAGACTAACTACAGCGTTTATTTCGATGTTCGCCGATCGATATTTTTAATTAAAACAATTCGTCTAACAAAACAGATGGCACGTAGTTTAATTATTATCGCATAACGATACAAATTATCCAATCACACATGTGACGGAGAATGTAGAAATATCACTAAAAATTTGATAAGGTAATCCGATATTAAGTAATTTCTCTGTACTTTCTGATATTCTTCGTGCGACAATTTTTTATATCAATGTTCAAAAGTACACAACCAGATAACAAAGTAAATATTTAAAATATTTATCTCGCCGCTGGTTTTTCTATTAAATGAGTTAACAGACAAAAGCGATAAGTACTCATTAGAGCGGTGCTTATAAGTAAACAAAACTTGATCTTAACGAATCGCTAATTAAAGCAAAATAATCAGTAGACGATATTTGTAACTAAAATTTGTAAACTCCCATAAGTTTGGCCACCTTTCTCAAATATAACTATAACTTTAAACTAATACATTTCGAAAATAGGAACTTCCATATATAACAATTAGAAAACATATTCTGCAAATGTCGAGAATAATGTATTTCGAAGATAGAAATTTTAATGCAAGTGGAAAATAACCTGGCTAAAATAACCTTCATTGTAAATAAACACTCTATAAGCCGGCAGTAGTTGATTACTTTCAACGCATGACTAAAAAAAATGTATAACAATTCCGCGGAGAATTAATGAACACGAACAGTTGCTATTTCGCAGAACCGCGCGATTATTCGCGTAAAAAGAATAATAAAAAAAAAAAGAAAGAGAAAAAAGGATGGGAGGAGAAAAACTTGTCGGTTGACGGTGAGCGAGATTAAAAAGCGCTATCAATTTTCAGCCGTCAATTCAATAAACCGGCGACTTCGGCCGAAATGAAAATTTCCATACGTATTACGAGCATGACAGGCAGTCGTGGTGTCATGCATGGTGCAACAGCCTCTGTCATGATTATTCAATTATTTTATACAATTATCTTGGCGCGAAGTTTGAGGACCGCGCAAATAACCGCGCACGAAAATGCATCCCTGTCGATGCCGACGCGTCAGAAAATTTTTCATATAATCCGATTAAAATTTCACCGATGCCGCGTATCTATGCACGCGTAAAACTTGTTGCATCGCGAATACGGATATATTCGCCAGCCAAATACGATGAAACTTGACGAGAGCAAACGTTCGTGAACACGAACACATCGTCATATACGCCAAATGCAATAATTTTTAATCTTGTCAAGAGACGCGTTGCTAGGTAACACCCTTCACGCGATTGCGGTAGAAATTCATCTTTCTTTTCTTTTTTTTTTTTTTTTTTTATCTAGGTATTGCTGGCATTTGTTATAATCGTCATAATAACCGAGAATAATTGGTAAATCGCAGTTTGTAGATTTTTGGAAAATTTGTGTGAACAAGTCAATTATCCTAAGGTGAAGGAGTTCTTTCTCGAACGAATGATATTTGTTTCAAATTTGGCCACTTTGAAAAGGTTGCATTGGACAGTGAATACTCAACGGTTAGCGTTCCGAAAGATTGCACAGACACTTCTCGGACATCCTGTATATATTTGCATAAAAGAGATTGGGAAAGCTTTTTTGATATATCGTTCATAATGCCGACAAGAAAAATTTAGTGCGATTATTAGTGGTGAAAACATTTATGTGATTATTGATGATGACAGGCAGAAGATCTTATTAAAATCTGCAAGCTCAACTACGTCACAAATTTTTTCTCATAATTCTATAAAAGAAAAATATATAAACTTCGTACGATTAATATATTTGAGAACACGTTAATAAATTTTCGTACCGATATAAAGTTATCACTGAAAAATAACTGGAATATTGTATCCTGATAACCGAGCGATCGTTTAAAGGCAACGAATTACGGTTATTTATGGAAGGACATAAGAAAAATGAAGGCGAAAGGAAAAGGAGGAACAAAAAGTGGTGGTTCGCGGGGCGAAGAGAAGAAAGTAATCTTCGCTAATCACCGGCGGCCATGTATTTGGTGTTAATAATATTTTAAGAGGTCTCCATCGATAAGAATTAACTCGCGGTCAGGGTTATATTTTCGAGGCTAATTTCCAACCAGCCTCGAATCAATTACGCGTTAATATCTTTTCACGCGGGTAACACAATTAAAATTACACTTTATCGTGTCCGATAACCGTCGACGTTTAATTACGGCAATCCAACCATGTCGATAAAAATGCAAAAAGCCGAATATGCAACAGGGCGACCGTTCACCGTGAGATAGTTTCCATGTTAAGTTTCGAACTGCCTTCTGTCGAATAAGTAATAAAATTTCCAACGATGTGTGGAATATCAGAAGAAGGCCGCGCATAATTATTAACAATGTCCATTATATCGAGTCTTTTTTTTTAATTTTAATAAAATGCTCTGTCGAGTGTGAGAGAAAAGAAAGCGAAAAGTATAAGATCCAGTTAAATGAGAAACCCTTTCCTTGATGCAATCAAGAGATTAAACAATATTGGTCGTACTTTTTTAAACCTGTTTACGTACATATTTTTTTTTTTTTTTTTTTAAGTAACTCGATGTAATAACATTTGATGGTCATTTTTAATACGAATGACTTGGAATGGAGTTGCCATCTAATGTAAAACATATTTAAATATTAAAGTACTTTTTTTGTTCGTATATTATAGAAGGTATAATCAAGCAAGATAAAAAAATATTTAAGTAATACGGATTCTAAAGTCGATACTTTCATGTGATGTAGTTAGCATATACTTTCATATTTATATATGCTTTTGCAACTTCATTTATTTATCTACAACAGATAATGCAGCTAAATTGCAGCCATGAATACGTTAGAGAATGTGGAACAAGATAGTTATATGTAAAAATATATGCATACATTAATTTATAATTTACAACTGTGAATGTGTTTAAACTAAAAAAAAGACACTTCGTGTAAAAAGAAAACGAAATTCTACGGCTTATATTATCTTTTATTAATATTGGTAATAGACTATCTTCGTGATACGATATTTTAATATATCGTTGCGATACAAAAAATTTATTTTAACTTCCACACTGACTACACGTTTTTTACCTTTCTCAATTCCTCTAAAATATTAAATTCCCAGTTTTCTACCTGTATATAGTTATGTAAGTTAACTTGTAATTACAATGAAAGTATTTTCTGTAATTTTCTGAAATTATAACTTTATTACATCTTGTATAAATTTCCATGTCGTTTTTCATTTATAGTGTTGTGCTACACATAATTCAAAAGCACGAGATTTTCTCGTTACAGGTCCTGTTTCATGATGAAATTTTATTTTGCGGAATGTCGTTCAAAAAGAATACATAAATATCGAACCAAAAATACTCCATTTGACTTCAACTTCGGATTTGTAACATTTCAAAGTTCCACGCTAAAAGAAATATCTCTTAGATCAAAGGAAATCAAGCAACTTGTCTATCAAAAGTCAAATAAATTTAGATCTTCGCAATCGCGTTCCGGTAGATTGTTAACAATTTGAAATACTCAAAGGATTTCTTCGTCTGTTGCAGTTCATCAGATAATATCTTTGATAGTTCTGATAGGAAGAAATTTATAAACTTACGTCTATGTAAAATCCTAGTTTCTTATTTAGCTTATTACTATCAAAATAATGTTTTGAAAAATACTCTGAAAAGAAATTATGTTTAAAGAAATATCGTAAAATGATACTATGATATAGACCACCGATACATAGTATATCATTCAATATTAACACTATTATCAATAACTAAAATATATATAATATATATATTATTAGAATTTATATAGATAAATACAAATATAATATAAATCTAATTCATAGAAAAATGAATAACAGTTTAAAGAAACACAACGTTGAAACGTGAACTATTTAATAAACGTACCGATACCATATATTCAGGATACAATGTTCTTTTACTTAATTAAAGCTTAATTAATTACTAATACTAGGTATATCTGCTGTTCTTGAAAAAACTGGGAACTCGTAACGGCTTGCAATCTGCAATTTTTGTTTCGCCCAGATGGAAGCAATCATTGCGATCGTTACCGCCGCTGGCGCATTAAAACGTGAAAACTCCAAGTCGCTAAAAAAGCGGTCTCTCCCCTCGACGTAATTAAATTTATCTCCGTTATTACTATGTCCGTAAAAACAAGGAAAGTGTTTACCATTAATTAATCTTTTTTTAGACGGCGAGCGTGACAGGATGAAAGGCATGCCAACCGTAAAAGTCTCCGGCGGTTGTCGAGGTGAAACAACGAAGAAAAGGAACATAATTAATAAGCGGCCGGTGGAAAATGAACGTTGCGAATAAAGTTCGAGGTAACGTGGGTATCGCGGTTCAACGGGCAAAACAATTAATTCTGAAAGTATATGTTTTAAAAAGAATGTTTCTTGCACAACGGGAGGCGGGTAGAGCCCCTAATCGATCGTTCGATCGATCGATCAATCTTGATTAGCTCGACTGGTAGGGCGCTTTCTCGTGCAGCTAATGTAATTAAAGGAAAATTCTACCGAGCCCGAGAGCTTCCTTCTTTTCTCTAGTCGGCATCGTCGCGATTATACGAATCTCCATCGATAAAATATAAAAGGAGTAACGCTCAAAGTGGCGCACTCGACAACATTTACTCCGCAAGCGTCCACCGATAAAGCGCTTTAACGAGTGCGTTCAGTTCTTCGTGAGTTCCTTCTTCTTCTATCTCTGTCTCCCTTTCTCTTACTCGCTCTTTCTTTCCTTCCCTTCGAAGCGCGGATCATTAATTAGCTCTGCCGGATGAAAAACAGCCTCTCGCCTATTCGAGGCTGCCAACGAGGCCGACAATAATAAAGCGGGGCAATTAGCCACTTTTAATAACATCGTTCCACCGGACGACTTATTTGTACTTTCTTCCTTTTTAGAGCAACCCCGATCCGGACGCAGCGTATTGTCACGATATTTCTTCTCGTTTTGGACGCGAACATTCTAATGATTTTCGCGCACGTGTCCCCGCTCGAGCGCATTCGCGGTAATTGCCGCTTAATTGACCTAATTTTCACGACGCTCGCGATAAAAGGACATGCCTGAATTTCACGAATAGAGCGACCCCACCGCCGGAATTGTTACACCGCCGTTTCAGTAATTAATTGAAGGAAATTGATGCGCTCGCTCCTAGAGGATAAAGGGCGACTGGCAGTCGTGCTCGAGGCTGAAATTAACAGAGTCCAGGAACAGTCAGTTTCCAGGTAAATTCGTTTAAACGCCGCTCTTTCCACGCAATTTCAATTGCAGACTTGAAACGTTACATCTGCTGTATAATTTCACGAAAACTCTCCGTTAACACGAAAGCGAACGAAGGAAGAACGTAAGAAGCAAAGGAAGTAGAAATAGTTCAGAAAAATTGTTCAAAATATGTTCTTTCGAATTTAGTATAATGTAATCGATAAATGGTTAACCACTTTGCGACAACAACGCGAATCGTACGATCGTTACGCTTGTGAGCTTGTGAACATGATTTTATAAATTGCTTTTGTTGATTTTATAAATATAAATTGTTTCATATACAATCACGTTTAATTGGATTACTTAATACGTAAAATTGCTACCACGCGTTTGATAAAGTTATATCGTATCATAGAGATAATGA
Organism: Bombus impatiens; assembly: GCF_000188095.3. Taxonomy (NCBI): domain Eukaryota; kingdom Metazoa; phylum Arthropoda; class Insecta; order Hymenoptera; family Apidae; genus Bombus; species Bombus impatiens. The sequence goes on along the minus strand of NT_178085.1, from coordinate 334,808 downwards.
AAAATCTACTAAAATATTCGTATCGATTTACAAGCGATCAACCAATTCCGAGAACATCTAACCTTCGCCTCTTTTCTGTCGCAGGATTCATCTTCGCAAAATCCAAAATCTGTACGAAAAGGTGAGATCGAGCTTCCTCGACAAGCAAGTTTCGATCTAGAAACACTATATCGAGCGACGACGTATTGGGTAGGGCACGGTTTCCTTTGTACGAGGATGGCCGAGACCGAAAGCGTTGTAAAGTTGTGCCACGGATCCCGAGCGAACAGCCGCTCGTAAATATGCACGGTGCTTCATGAATATGCATTGTTCGCGGTGCATACGCGCCTATACGGCGTGCAGCTCGCCTCTGCCGGTACACCTTAAGACCCTGGCAAGTTTCGAGCACCGGCCGCCACGAAATATGACAGCCGCGTTTGTGTCCGTAACCAAAAAAGGAGGCCACCTCGCCGACAGACAGTTTGCTCGTTAATTAACGAGCGAATTGTCGTTGGTGGAAGAAAAAATAAAAAAAGGGAAAAAAAGAGGCCACGTTTCCGTCTATAAATCGCGAAACTGTCAAATCGACGCGAGTCGTATATGTCGTGTCGGATCGCGGCGAAAGTCACGCCAACGCGTTGGAGAAAGTCAACAAGCCGCCGTCGTGCAAATGAGAAATTTTATTGGATCCCCGAAGGGAGTTTCGCGAGACGACGCGCCGCTGAAAATTCCGGCCGCGACCGACAGAAACGCATGTTAAACTATTAGCTCTGTAAACGTTCGAAGCTACGATGGAATTTCCCTTCTCGCGGAGGAGCGGCAAATTTCATTAGACCCGTTGATCCCGTTCAAATGTTTAATCTGTCTGGATATAATCCGGTGGTCGATCGGAGGAAAAACGGGCAAAAACTGAGACAGTTTTGTTAAACGATCGACCGATGGATCGGGAGGCGCGCGGAGATTGAACCAACCTCCCGTTTAAGGTCTCGGATAAAAATCGAAGGAACGAGATTTGCATCGAGGCGAAAGACACAACTTTGTTAAGCATATGTAAAAAGATATAATAACAACAATCGCTTCTTATTCTTTATAGAATATTATTATATTCGATATAGTATCTGTATCCGAATGCAGATGAAAAACGAAGACAATCAGTCAGCGCTCTAATCAGAAATGTTACTTTCACGTAATTTTAACGGAACCTTAAGCGCGTGAAAAATGTATTCAGGCCACGACTGTACATCCCTCTCTCTTAAAAACACTTGGTCGATCTCAACGCGCGAAATAAGAAACAGTCCCTCCCTAAAGAGTTAGCCAAGAGAGAAGAAGTCATTTCATCGCTTTACGCTAGCTTCTTTCCTAACCGCGATCAATTAAACCGACGTACGAATAGATTCCTGCAACTATATTCATAGCCTCTTACTTATTTGCATTTGGCTTCTCGTAAAAAGGAGACAAACACGTGAGAAGACCCGATTTGATTCTCGTAAAAACTAAACGACAATCATCGACCTTCGGACGCATCACTATCCAAGTGTCCAGGCACTAAGCGAATACGTTCACCAGACACATTGGTCTCCGTGACACACCTTCACCGATATAACCCGTGCTAGCATGAGCACAAATACATTTACGATCGTACGCACACGAGATGACTCCCTCTATTACTATGTATACGTTCCTGAATAAACATGATTTGCTTGCGCGCCAGCAGGATTACGTATCCTGCACCTTGGCTCGACGAGATGTGGAGCGTCTTAATCCATATGCATGGGAATCCTCGGCGAGGATGCCGACGTGGCCAATTGCTTCTTTTGTTCTTGCACTGTGGAGAAACGTCCCGAGGTGTGTTCCCGTCGTCGATCGGCGACTCGTTTTATGGATAAACACCGAATACGGTGGAGGGAGAACAATTCAGCTTTTTCCCTTTTCTTCTTTTTCTTTCTTTTTCATCGTTTCTTGCCTCTCCGCGGTGTTAATACCACGCGCATGAATCATTTATGAACGATTCGAAATAACTTCGTCTCGATGGAAATAGATCGGCAGCGAATGGAGACCCGTTATATAACGCGAACAACTAATCCGCCGCGGTCGAAGGTGCACGAGGACAGCTTTCGCGCTGGCACGCAATCAATCGTCGCTTATAGGAAACAACGCCGCGAATAATTATGGTGCTCGACCGAATAGGGAACGAGGCTTCGACCCGGTTTGCGTGCGAAAGGTTTTCGTTGCTCTTCGATGAAATTGATATGTAACGCATTGTAGCTTGGGGCTGAGTTTCTTGTATCGTATAATGATCCTTTTAACGCGAGAGTATAGTACGTTGCGCGAATATTCAATAACGTGAATCTCCTGATTTTCGTTGATTAATTTATATCGAAGAAGTTAAAGATGAATTAGTTGAATAGAAAATTAATGGAAAATAATTGAACCGAGATGTATCGCAATTAATTAATTAATATCGCGTTTCTTTAAATTTAGACGCGTCCAGTTTCGAAAAAATCCATCAACAAGATAAAGCTAACAAAAATATTGAAGGAAGAGATCGCAATTCCAGTGCAAACAATCTCTATCCAGCTTCGTCGTAGTTCACCAGAGCAAAATGAAAACTGACAATCAACATTAATTCAATGATGATTAATTTTCCAATTTACGGGGAACTTTCGTCCAATAATTTTTTTTATTTGTATATATCTTTATTTTAGAACCCATAACGCACCTTAGACGATACGGTACACTGATTGACGAAATGACGGAAAACTATATGAAATAAACATTCCCTAAAGCGTAAATATAGTATATACAAAGCAATGCTTACAAATAAATCCGACTCTCATTAACGAAAGTATTTTATAAGCCCGAAAGATCTGTCTCTAGGTTTCTATCCGTCTTTAACTGCACTCAGTATCTATAGATTATACGCTCGTAAATTAGAGTTCAATGAAACAATCAAACGGTAAACGGCTATTGCAATTCTCCTTGACACGTCGATAAATATCCATCACGCAGCTGTTCACCGTATGTCAAAATGCAACGAAAGGAACGCAGCATTAGTCTCTTGATTGTAAGCAATGGAGGAGGGCGTCTCGCAGCTCGCAACTGTCCTGCTGCACCGAAAACGAGGAGTGGAAAGTTCGTCGTCACGGTTCTCTTATAGCAGCCGATACAAATATATCCAGCCGTGTAATATTTAAGTGGCACGATGCATATTTATGTCCAGGGCGGGCGAGACGGCCAGGCAAGCAACGAAAGGAAAGACAAACGGAACAGATTGGTTTCCGGTAGCGCAGCTACGCGACGAGGCAGCAGCTGCGCGAGGTCGGCCGTTTCGAAGCCCCGGGTTTGTCACAGGAGGCAGGAAACGCTCGCACCCGTTAATAACCCAATTAAAACGGACAGGAAACCCTGGTAGCCCCGGTACCGTCGGTCTGGACGATGCCACACGATGCGTCGACAGCGTTACTGTTATCGTCGCTATTACTGCCACTACAGGTGTTACTGTATCGAAAGGGGACGCGGTAGAAGTCTCGTTCATGGAATTCGTATTAAATGATTGTCCTATTGCCAACGATGCTCTCCAAAGTTCATGAGTATTGGGACATCTGCTAGTTTCATGTAAAACATGGTAGTTTAACCATAATTATCAAGGAAACGCACGATTAATCAGAATTCGTCACGAAAAATTGCGATCAAATTCACGCGATGAGAATATATTAAATAGTGTTCAAGAATTGAGAGAAACTCGAAGAATGGTTTATAGCGTGTGTAGAATGGAATAACAACAAAACAGAATGACAAATAAAACAGTGAATGATACATTTGATCAAAACTGATTAATTGAAAAATACGACCGGTACGTGAGACGGAGAAATTAGAGATTAATTTTATTATATCAAATTGATGAATTGTTATACTGAATTATTATGTATTGAATACGTGGGTCCTTTCGAGTCTAAAATATCATTCAACCGCTTCGCTTCATGTACGATACAAATGATCTTTTTTAAATATTCAGAGTTGAAAATATCAATTTGTCGGATGATATCTACGTAATCTACATTTAACAAAATTTACATATAAGAAAGATTTGTCAAAAAAGCTATGTACGTATTTCACCAAATATAGTATGTATATTATTTCTGCGTATATCTTCAAAGATCTAAATGACCCACTTACATAATGTAAATCTGTCATATATGATGGATTAAAGCTAATTGCAAATAGTCAGTAAAAGAGTACCCATGTATATACACAATAAAATCCATTAATCAAATTAATAAACTCTTCCGCCACTAAAAAAAAAAAAAAAAACAACCATGGCTAACAAAACACAGTTGTGATGACATATTGAAAACGATCGAAATTTTTATTTTGTTTTTAAAACACTGAACATTCTCATCTCGTAAAATCGACCGAACGACTATTCATCTGTCTTCTCGAATATTTAGACTTCGTTTGACTGTCCTATAATATTGCGCTGTATGAATGTCCGATTCGACATCAAGTAATCGAAAGTCGATTACAAGCATGCCAGAAATTAAATGTACCAGTTATACCGGTTACAGCTAGTAATTCGAAGCAGATATTAACGGTGTTCGACGATTCACGGATACAAATCTGATTTCCTCGGTCTGGCTACGAAATCCACGTATTTCGCATCGATTCGCGATTAATCAATTACGTAGAAGCAGCGTTCGCCCCTATCACGCGGCCATAAATTTCCGATAATATCGGCAAGGATTAAACTCTATCGTCAAAGCGAAGATAACTCGCGAAATATAATAGTCGGATCGATGCGATTGGAATTCGTGGATCAAATCTATCCCTCACCCTTCCCCTTCCCTGATCATAACGAACAATCGTGTAACCCGGCCCAGCTGGAACAACCAATTTCCTCCTTTAATCGAGAACGCGCAATTACACTCCATTACCTTTTACCGTGGGATAAACAATAATTGTAGAACCGTGAGCCTGCGACCCTCGTATTCCTTTCTTACCTGAAACAGTGAAACGAAGCAACAATTTAATACGACGATCAATCGGTCGAAACGAGGACGATGCCAAGTAAAAAAAGAAAAGAAAGAAAGAACGAAACGGCCAAAAGCACGACCGTACAATACGGGCACACAGGAAATCGGGGCTACGAAGGAAATCGAGATCGGCGAATCGATTCGTTTCGCCTTGCAGCAAGTAATTTACGAAATATGAAATTGGGTACGCTTTTTATTACGTAGATAGCATGAAATCGTAAAATAAAAATGCTTACGAAATATCTATGTAATAATTGAAGCCAATCCAAAGTGATCAACTCTGCTTTTTATGAACTCGACTTTATTACGCGGGCGTATAGATAGTTGGTATATAAATTCTGACAAAACAGATGATTTGCTTTATCGCGAGAAGGCACGAATAATTGTGAATCTTGAGATGAATTTTTAAAAAATTGTCTCTTCACGCATCATTATCTTTTTATTTATTAAATTATAGACCTGATCCGTGCGGATTTTAAACGGTCATTAATGTCATTGTGCGGGTTAAATTGTTTAATTTTTTAATCACTTCACCTATTTCATCTTATCTTGTATCTGTATTTTAAAAATGTAAAAAATGCCCATTATTCACACAAGATGTGAAATATAAAATAAAATTAAACATCTAGAAATTAAATTATCATATCCAAATTTAATTTGAATTATTGTAATCACCTATGCATAACGATACCAATTAAGAAATACATTTTAGATTTTATATTTAGATTTATGATCCAAACTATAAAACACGAGATTACCGTGTATATTTAATCAGTTTTGTATCTCGAAAAAATTAAGAAATGCTCTTATTTAAAATTTCACAAATGCTCCTTTATAGCTGACTGAGTAGTCTCTTTTATCGTAATAATTTCCTTACTAGTCAAAAAAATAAACTATTAAAAAAAAATTATCTCTTTCCTAATTTTACTTTATTTTCCTCATATGTACTGCTCCAATTTTCCTAAACGTCCTTTAATTTTTTATTTATCGCAAGAACGTAACTAATACATGAAAACACATATCAAAGAACTAAAAATACGTATAATCATAATTACTTTAGAGAAAAATAATTTCCAAAGGCAATGAAAATAACCATCCCATATTTGCTTCATAATACCATCGAACTTTCGAGCCATACATTACTCCATTCGTGGCTTCAACGTGAAAAATAATTAGGTATATACGTCACCCTATGAAGCATACCCCAGCAACTTAACAAATGATACGAACCTTGCATTAAAAGCTTGAAACTCGACGGTATTAAGCTTCAGCGAGTGTAAATCGAATAATTAGCGATTTTACAGAGGAACACGGCGGCGCATGAATATTCATAAGGTAGGGCGAAATCACTTGCACGTCATCCGAATCAAAGGGGAACGAGGAACGATGCGAATGAAGCGGATCAAAAGATTGCAGAGAGAGTGTGTATACGCGCGGAACCAATAATTTCCCGTATCGATCGGTGTCGATCTCGGCCGATGCGGCGTGAAATCGAAAGGATCGCAACCGTAGCCGCGTGGTTAAATGAAAAGCGGCTACCGATGCCTGTTCGACTTGCCTGAATTACTGGCTGCTCGCGAGACGGAGCAGAGGGTCGATCGTTCCGAAAAACAGACCGTAAAGCATTAATTATGTGACTTCCGCACTGAAACTCGTGCTCATCGACCCTCGATATCGCGAATATGCACCGGGAATACATACCGCATAAATTTGTAGCCCGGACGAAACGAGCGAGCAGCACTACCCCGCCGATCGATCTCCCTTCTTGTACGCACCGAATGATTCACGGAATTAATGTACAATTACGAGCTCTGCAACTCTTGTGCAGGTTGCAAGTGGTATGCGCTTAATTAAGACGTGCATGAAATGAACACTGGATCGCCACAAATACATATGGTGTTCCTTCCGAGGAATTCTTTTTAATAAGCTTCGATGTAGTACATTAGTATAATAATACTCCTGGCTACCCGAAGGTTAATGAATTCGAGTTTTAATTCGACTGTACGGTCAATTTGTGGGGTAACCTTGTTCTCCAAAGTGGGATTGTATTTTTTGCAATTACGTTATTAAAGCGTAAAAAGGAAATGGAAAAGACGTTTTTATTAATAAGGGCAGGTGAAACATATTTTCACGTACGTTCGATAATCTATCTCGCCGCACGTAAGTAAAAGTACTCGTTGAAATTCGAAATATGGCTCGATATGTTTAAATTACATTCAGTCAAATATGATTAGCATTTCGCTTTAGAAGAGAAACGAATGTAATATGAAGGTAATATCCGTTAATACGTACTTTCAAATTATTACTTACTATAATATCAAATAGTTATAAATGATATTGTCTATTGATAAAACACACAGAAAAGACCTGCCTAAAAGTATGAAAGGGAATAGTTGTAGCGAAATTTTATATACAAACTGATTCGTCGTTTGTACGTTAATGAAATTAGTCTTGGTTTTTCTACAAAGTATGAAAATACCAATTAAAATCTTCTTTAATATCCATAATTACCAAACTGCTGGTATTTACGCGTTTATAACAATTTTCAACGTGCAAAAATGCCTATATTTAATTAATGTAATAATTATTAGTTATAATTCTTACTGCGTAAAGCAATTTTCTATCTAGGTTCCATTTCTTTAATTGTCCTTATACAAATTTGAACTTCCATAAATATTCACAGTCTAATAATTACTTTTTATTATACATTCCCAAATATATTTAATTTGCGTTTACAAAACAAACTTCTATTTCCAGATTGTTATATGTCAAATAAAAAAAAGAAACACGTCAACATATTTATGTATAAATTATTTTAACTTCAGCTCTATAATAAAAACAATTTATATGCAAAATCTCGTGAATATTAAGTTGTACGATAGGTTTGTAAAAAAAAAGAGCTATATATGAAAACTTGAAATAGATTGTTAACGTAACTGAACATCGAACGAAATTCATACATATTAACAAACTGTCTGAAAAATCTTTCTCATAAATATTTCTTTCATAAATATTCAATGGAAATATATTCAACTTGAACAACATTTTATTTCCAGCTAGCAGAAGCTTTTTCTTCAAGTCAGTCGCAGTTTTTCTCGCATAAAGATCTCAACTGGATAGAAGTAACAAAGTTGCGCATTACGTCGTGCGTTAGGGTGCTGTCAAGGTCGTTTCTATTCAACCCCTAATCAGACACATTGAATTTATCGCGCTACGCGAGAGAAGGGCACGGGCTGTTTTGGTTACTGTATAATTGCAGCGTAACGACGGTGTAATTGCCTCGGTTGCTAACAACGACGCCGTGCAACCTCGTAAATAACAAAGAAATCCTTTACACGTCCCGGATAAACTGTGTATTACGGATAACTATACGTAATTAACCATTCTAAAGTTTGCAACATGGACGAGAATATTTGCTACTTTTTAAGAGTTTGAAAATTTGGTTTAATTAAACCTTTGTATTTTAGTGGTGCCGTTATAGCTACACCGACTCACAAAAGTACATAGCACGAAAAATGTTTATGTCCATATTATACATACGTATGTATGTGTTGTGTAAAACATTTGACGGACGACTATATTGGTATAATTTGAAACCGATTTGAAGATGTATGTAAAATTTAACAGATATCTATTATAACATAAATTTAGTACAAAATTACTGTACAACATGAAATAACTATCTTGGGCATAGAATAAATGTTAAATATGGTATTATCGAGGTTTATTAATGTAACGAACGTTTAAATACTTCTGTAATTTCCGTAAACTTTGTCTGCAGTAGAAACAGTATAACCATAATAACTGGGTCTCGTTGCACTGCTAATGAAATTTCAAAATGTTTCATATAACACACAATATACTCATAAAAGGGTCTACAAGCAATGTTTAAATACCTTTTACCTTGCAACTATAAATCCGAGATAGAAAACGAAATTTTCATATTTAAGGAAAAATAATTCTCTATTAACGCGCTATAAATCCTCCAGTTTTCTCAGTCTTCGTAAAATTATACGGTGAGCAAAGAGTACGCGGTTCCCACGCGAGGAAGTAGTAAAGTAAGTAAAGTTTATTCCGTATGTCGCGCTGGAGTAAACGAGAGAACGAAACGTACAAAATAAAAAAAAATACAAAAAATAAAGAAGAAAAGAAAAAAGAAAGAGGGAGAAAGGAGGGTCTCGAGTTTGCGTTCCCCGATTCGATCGGCGTGCGTGTGACCGGTGATAAGTTAATGCCGCGATTGCCGTACGTGAAAAGAGTGAAAGGGTCGGTGTGCAATAACGGGGGAAGTTTGGTCGCGATACGAAGCAGACGAAGGAAAAGGAGAAGAAAGAGGCAGGGGAGAAAAAAAAGGAAGGAGAAGTACCGGTGCAGTTGCACTCATTTACTTTCCCTGCCAGCGTGAGTCACACATGAAAGAGCCTAATCTCACGCGATCGTGTCGTGTCCGGTGACCCCTGATCTCCTCGCGAATCCCTGTGCGAGCCCCTGTCAACCACCCCCTCGTCGCTCGGTGCACAGTTCTTTTCGTTACACGCATTTAAATGACGCTGCTTTACATTTTTTTCTTCCCGAATATTATGGTTTTATTCCGGCGTTATCGTCGGTGCCGATCTTCTCCTGAGCCGACAACCCGCGCTCATTTATTTTCGACCACCACCTTTCCTCCCTTTCTCCGTTTCTCTGTCCCTCTCACAGTTTCTGTCGTGTCTACCTGCCTGTTTAATTATTTCTTCGCACGGCTTAATGGATAAACATGTTCACCACGTTATTACACCTATGTTAAATCGTTGGCTGGTGTTGTAAAGGCTCTTAAAGCGTGGGCCTTGTTCAGGCTCCTACGTAACTCGCAGAGAGCTAGTTATTTTGGCAAGCAAAAGAAGTTTGTCGATACTAATATGCTAGAAATATGTTGATTAGTACACTCGAAATTTCAAAGGTATATAAATAAAGATTACGGGAGGCGAACGCGATAAGCCACGTTCTCCTTTCATTCTTGCAGAGGGGTAGTTCTCAAACACGATATATCGCCAATTAGACCCGCGTTTCTAAATTATTTAATTTTACCATTAAAACGATGATATCTTCTTTTTAAATCAAAAGATCAATAAACATGTACATACTTAATACGTTTTTCTCCTATCGATCGTCAGATAAATGATCAAATTTAGAGTCTATGCAAATTCAATTTCAGCGATCTATTCCAAAATTCAAACGCTCGTCTCTTCAGCCTCCTTCTCGTCGTCACCAGCGTTATCGGTTGATATGTAGCCGGTCGTCAATGAAGCGGTATAACGCGATCAATTACACCAATTCTCGCGTTAACTGCGGTTCGAGGCTGTTGGTCGCTGGGTCGAGACGTCTGATCGTTGGTATATGCGGCTAAAGTCCCGATCAAATAATTCGACGCATACAGTCGGTGAAGATAGTGCAAAATTAAATGGTTTATTGGCGGG